>NW_019419349.1:0-8855 GCF_000390285.2 Anoplophora glabripennis
CTCAATGGATTAATTCAGTACCTTTTTGCTCTCACTCAGACTGAATTTTGTACAGTATTCAAAGTAGCTCTGAGCATCGTATACATTGACGAAAATGAAGAAGATTTCATACATTTGCTAAATTCAGAAAAATATACCAATAGTACATTTTCTGAAAAAGATAATTCTCATCCCAGTAATCAATAATTTTTTTACTCGTTTGCCAGTATATCTCGATTTTTCTGGTAATGACTCGATTTGCTTTGCTAATTCAATTAAATGTTAATTCTTCCTTCTCAAATAATAAATAGTTATTTTTATGGATTTAAATAGGAACAATATGGCGATTCTATTATGATAAAATTAAAATTGATCGGCGAAAAT
Organism: Anoplophora glabripennis; assembly: GCF_000390285.2. Lineage (NCBI taxonomy): Eukaryota > Metazoa > Arthropoda > Insecta > Coleoptera > Cerambycidae > Anoplophora > Anoplophora glabripennis. Next base: position 364 of record NW_019419349.1, read on the forward strand.
ATTATATGTTTAACTTGGCATTCTTGGCAATAAAGTAGATTTAATGCCTCGGCTGCGCCTAGTCTATTAAATACCAGCAGCGGCATTAAATCTTATACTCTACTGCCTAGTTAAAACAGATAACTATTGCGTCCTGGATGTAAAAGACTTTTACATTCTGTAGACAGAAAAACTTTTGTTGCAGAAGTCAACTGTTAATGACAGTTTTCGAAAAATGTAATTTTTGAAACTTGCAGTATGCAGTAAGAATTAGGGAGGGGGAAATGGCCCCCCTACCGCCCCTGTCCTCATGGCTAGGCCAATGCTCTTGTATCAGATCGGTGAACTCGACAGTTTTCTAAATATTTTAACAAAAACGCAACAGTAAACGAATTGAATCATTTAGGTACCATTTATTTTTCTTCAGAAACAACTTACGGTGGTATACCCTAACCATCATTTAGGAATTAAAGAAATTGTTCTTTTTATTAATAATTTTTTAATATACTCGTACATACTGTGCAAAATATGTACAGGGTGACCCCAGTTCGGGTTGCCTATACCTAAAATGGATACAAAATTTCAATTGTCAAAAAAAATCATTCTTCATAAAAAATTTTGCTTGTCCAGAAGCCCTTGGCAAGATAGATATTTGTTCAATTTAATGTACAGGGTATTCAAAAATTTGGAAAAGGTAAAACAGTAAAGAGTAAAGTACCTCAAATCTTAAAGCTACGTGAAAAAGTAATGGGGAAAAGTTGCTTGGAATTAAATTTTATGTTTAAATATGTTCTTCTAGTTAATACTCGGTATTATGGGATATTCTAGGACTCTACTTATTCTTTAATACTTTCGGAGAAGCCATTCTATTTAAAAAATATTGCTTTATTGAAAAACAGATACACAGGGGGATCAAAAACCTCAAAAACATTAATCCAACATTTATTTTGAGAACACAGCAGAATCAGTATGTACGCGTCATTACAAAACTATTCTATATGAAGTCCGCCAAGTTCAGCACACAGCCCCCCAATCTTTTTCTAAATGCAGCGTAGGTCGAATGTATCATTTCTTCATTTACTTGGGCAACAGCTTCAATTAACCTGCTTTTCAAGAAAAAAAAAATAAGTAGAGTCCTAGAATATCCCAGAATATCGAGTATTAACTAGAAGGCCATGCTTTCATATTTAAACATAAAATTTAATTCCAAGCAACTTTTCCCCATTACTTTTTCACGTAGCGTTAAAATTTAATGTATCTATCTTTTTGGAGATTGCGTTGGAGTAGGAGTGTGTATTTACGAATGTAATCAACCTTATATAAATACATATTACAGTTTAATTTGTTTAATTTTTATAAGTTATCTAATTTAAGGGACACAAATATTTAAATATTTTTAATATAGTAACAAACACAAACATATTTTTGTGATGCATGAACTCGAATGTGCACATTTTTGATAAAAAATTATCTCCGTTTACGAAACTAGTCTTTATTGGCAACTCATATTTTACTGACATTATTCAGTGGATTAGGAACAGCAAGCAGCAAAGTTCCACCTAAAAAAAAAAAACAATTTCATAAAATAATGCATATTAACTATAAGATAAAGTATTAGAAGTTGAAATTTTTGCCCTAGGACTGCATAGGACCGAGGTCTGTTGGAAGTAGGTAGGTACTGGTCATAGAACTTCGTCAAATTTTTCTCCATATATCTTATAGGTCTACAGGGTGTCCCGAAATTAGGGGGCAATATTTCTAAAGGGTGTTGTATGTCGAAAAAGATTACTTTTTCTTTATATAAACGTGAGTCCAAAAATTCTTAATAACTTATAACTATAGCCACTTAAAGGAGCCACTCTGATGATGTTTTTTTCTAAATAACTCCGAAACCAGTTGAGATAAATTTATGAAATTTAGTAACTAACTTAACTCTTACGTGCTCAGTGCGTTACTAAAAACGAAATTTAAAAATTAAAATTCACCATAACTTTCTTATGCTTTAACTTTTTTGATTTTTGACTGAAAAGTATGAAATTTCAAAGTTTTTTAGTAAAAAAAGGTATTCTAGGTTCAGATTAGTAGAATGTTCCATTTTTGCTTAAAATACGTTTAAAAACAATGTTACATGTGTTAATAACCGAGAATCGAAATTGTCAATATTTTTTATGGTCGCAGGAATAGGAAAAATGTGTTTGGCGTCATTTGCATTAGCAGTTCAGGTTTTACTTTTTGCGAATTGTTATCAGTCGAAAATGCAACATTTTACGAATTTAGAGGTAGCAGATATTCATAATACCCATTTCTGGTCAGACGAAAAAAACACGGGCAATACGGCGCATAAGTTTTGAAAACAGATTTGCTAATTTGCTATAAATGTGTGGACAGAAATTTTAGAGGACCAGCTACTTGGACTAATTCAGTTTCCCGTTTGCCTGAATGCAGAAGGATACTTAAAATTTCTGTAAAATAATGTAAGAGAACTATTGGATGGATACACCGTTAAACGTATACGCTTAACGTTACACTATAACAAGATGGGGCCCCACCTCACTTTACCCATATTGTCATAAATTGGTTAAACGCTCTCATTTTCTTGGCAGGTGGATAGGTAGAACTGGCCCCATTCCATGGCCACCTCGATCTCTAGACCTAAATCCTCTAGATTACTTTCTGTGGGGTAGTAAAGGCTGTAGTTTACGCTACAGAAATAAATACTTTGGAAGAATTACAACAGGAGATTCATTTGGCTGCGAATCAAATAAGACAAAATAATTTTGAAGTTTTGAGGTCTTCACGAACAATTCGATGTCGAGCTGAAAAATGTATTTAGCAAAATGGAAATCTTTTAGAGCTAAAATTTACTATTGATATAAAGATAAGTTTTATTAGTAGTGTGGTTTTCAATTATTTTTATTAGTTTATTGAATACTATTTAATAATTTCAATTGTTTTTTTACTTAGTCAAATAATAATTTACTAAAAATAATACATTTCTGTGAAAATAACAAATCGCAAAAAGTAAATAACTCATAATGTCAATGCAAATGACGCCAAACGCGTTTTTGTTCTTCACAACCCGGTACGACAGAAAATATTGACAATTTCGATTCCTGGCGATTAACATTATTTTTAAACGGATTTTACACAAAAATGGAACATTCTACCAATATGGACCAAGAGTACCTTTTTTTTTACTAAAAAACTGAAATTTCAGTAAAAGTAAAAAAGTCAAAGCATAAAAAAGTTATCCCCTCTCCCCAGATTTGAAACGTATGCGATGAAAATTTGTAAATTTTTTTAGTAGCGGACTAAGCACGTAAGAGTTAAGCTAGTTACCAAATTTCATAAATTTATCTCAACTGGTTTCGGAGTTATTTAGAAAAAAACATCATCAGAGTGGCCCCTATCTTCTTCTTCTTCTTCTTCTTCTCCTAGTGGTTGGTCCTAATAAGTCCCATAGCACCGCGGCCTAATTAGGTCTATTGTGCGTCCCACTACTAGTCTTATTCAGCAAGTAGATTTGTCCTTTTTACAAAGTCCAAAAGCTTTCTTGCTGACACTTCTCTCAGTTCCTTGGGTTCCAAATAAGGTCGCCTCAGGAGCGCCATTCTACTACGTGCAAACCCCGGGCACTCGCCCAGGATATGCAGATAAGTTTCATCCGCCGATTCACATCCTCGGCAGACGGACTGTCTACAAGCTTTAGCTTATGTAGACGTTTTCTAAAGTGACAGTGTCCCGTTATGAGTCTTGTCACTCTCCTGAGCCGGATTTTGTTCAAGCTCAGTAAATCGTTCGCTCTTTCCTTTGAAGGACACTCCATGAGCTCCTTAGAATGGCTATGTCCTGGCCTTGAAATCCAGTATTTCCTGTGTTCTGTCTCAGTCCATTTGCCCAGAGCCCGCCTGACCACTCTGGGAGATGTGCCACAGAAGGTCTCCGAGCCAATGAACTTTGTCTCGGATCCCTTCCTAGCAAGTTCATCCGCTTTCTCGTTTCCACAAATGCTTTTGTGCCCTGGCACCCAACACAGTCTGACTGTATTGTTGGTGGCCAGTTCAGTCAGCATTTGTAAACAGTCCCACACCAGTTTTGAACTTACCTTGTGTGCGGCTAAAGCTTTAATTGCAGCTTGACTATCAGAGAATATATATATGAGTTTACGTCTATAACCTCTACGTACATTCTCTGCCAGACACGCCATTATCGCGAAGATTTCTGCTTGGAATACAGTAGGGAACTCCCCCAGACTGTAGCTTGCACTCCATCTGGGTCTGAGTCCATATATTCCTGCACCCGTCCCTCTGGTCATTTTGGAGCCATCTGTAAACCATACTAGGCTCCACCTTTCCAGGGTATTAAACCTTTCCTCCCACTCGCTTTGATCCTCTATTCGAGTCTCAAATGGCTTGTGGAAGTGAAACTTTGGAACCATCTTGTCGGATACCATCCCAAGAATTGGTTCCGACATAGATGTATCTTTGATCCTGGAGTGGGAACCACCCCTCCAGTCATTATTATTCCTGAGTCGATATGCTGCTAGCCGCGCTTCTCTCTCCACCACTATATGCAGCGGTGGCAGATTTAGCATGACTTCTAGTGCAGCTGTCGGGGTCGATGCCATCGCCCCCGTTATACCTAAACAGGCCAATCTCTGAATTCTATTCAGTTTTTCCTTCGCTGTGGTCTGTTGTGTTTTCTGCCACCATACCACAGCGCCGTAAAGAATCCTGGGTCTTACTATCGACGTATACAACCAGTGTGACATCTTTGGTTTCAGTCCCCAGGTTTTCCCAATAAGGCGGCGGCATACACACAGTGTCTGCTTCGCCTTACTCACCACTTTTTCCAAGTGCGCATTCCAGGTAAGCTTATTATCCAGTATCACTCCTAGATATTTTACTTCCCTGGAAAATGTAATGCCCCTCTCCCCTATTATAGGTTCAGAGAGTCCAGTTAAATTTCTTCTCCTAGTGAAGGGTACTACGACCGTTTTGTCAGGGTTTACTGACAGTGCCTGCCCCTTACACCAGTCATCTATCCATTTCAAAGCCTCTTTCATGAGTTCTGAAACGATAATATTATGTTTCCCGACTATGAGAACGACCAAGTCATCCGCATAGCCTTGTGTATAAAACCCCTTTCGATTAAGGCCCTCCAGTGCGCCGTCCACCACTAATCCCCATAACAAGGGAGACAGTACGCCTCCCTGGGGGCAGCCCCGGCCTACCTTACACCTGGATGTCTCTCCCGAAAGGGTAGCTGTTACTGTCCGGTTTCTCAACATGGTATCTATCCAACGACACAAAGTGTCTTCAAGGCCCCTGTTGCGAACTGCCGAATTAATAGATTCGAAAGGTGTATTGTCAAATGCCCCTTCAATATCTAAAAAAGCTGCCAAAGCTAGATCTTTGTCGTCCATTGCCCTCTCTATCCTAGAGACTAGGCTATGAAGGGCTGTGTCGACTGATCTGCCTGCCTGATAGGCATATTGGTACCTGTGCAGAGGATTTGCCCTCAATACCCCGTCCCTTATATGCCTGTCAACTATTCTCTCCAACGTTTTCAGGAGGAAAGATGTTAAACTTATCGGGCGATATGCCTTTGCCTGGGCATACGATGGACGCCCTGGTTTAGGAATAAACGCCACGTTCGTCGATCTCCATGCCAGCGGTATATAACCAAGTGCAATGCTGGCTCTGAAGACGTGAATTAAGACCGGAGCTAGACAGTCCACCCCCTGCTGTAGCAGTACAGGTAGGATTCCATCGGCTCCTGGTGATTTAAATGGGTCAAAAGAACTTATTGCCCATCTTATTCGTGACTGACTCACCACCGTCTTGGCAACCTCCCAGTTCTGTCGAGACCCGGTCGTTACCCTCTGCTGGTGATTCCAGTCATATTCATCTCCATGATTTAATAACCTGGAGCCTGGAAAGTGAGTATTTAGAAGTAATTCCAATGTCTCCCTTCCAGTTTTGGTATATTCCCCACTCGGTGCTTTGAGAGACCCGAGTTTCGTATGTCCGTTCTTAGAGAGAAGTCTCTGGAGTTTAGCACACTGTGGGACACTATCAATATCCTCACAGAACTTCCTCCATGAGTCTCTCTTCGCTTTTCTAATTTCTTTATTATACTCAGTGAGGGTTGCTCTATAAGCCTGTCCCCTTTGCTCTATTAAATAGTTTCCTTGTCTGCCCCCTCAATTGTGTGAGTTCCTTATCCACCAGGATACGGTGTGCTTGTCGGACCTCACTTTGATAGGACAGCTGTGGCCCCTTTAAGTGGCTATAACTTCCTTAGGAAGAATTTTTGGACCCATAATGAAACAGTAATCTTTTTCGACATAGAACACACTGTAGAAATATTGCCCCTTAATTTCGGGACACCCTGTATAATATAATGATGTGTAACTAAAAGACAAAATTTAATTTCGGATTGTACGCTACAAAATAATAGCTTCTATAAGTATGTAATTCGGAAATGCTTAATTTTTGAGGTACAGATTATTTAATATTAAAGAATATACGAGTACTTATTTCTAATGATGAGCCTAATTTTTAGCATTTTATGCTAATCCTAATACTGAGTATAATTTTAAATATTTTAGAAGAAAATAAATTGCTATCGAAAACTATAAAGTACCTACCTACATAACAAAAACTACTCCTATGTATTTAAAAAAATATGGCATGTTTTCTTGTAATAAAAGTATACTCAATTACTACTAATTTTACATCTCTAAGTCCAAAATGAAGTATTTCCGCATACGCGTTTAGAAAGTTCTTTTTGTTCATATCTTTCGTAGATTTCTATCACTTGGCCATTGCACCCTGAAGAACTGTTAAGCATAAGATATATGTTTTGTGAAATATTGTTGTATTGTATTGAAGACAGAAGTTTAAATTTGTGCATTTTTAAAGTTGATGTAGAATTAATATCATAGCTTGATATCTATTGTAGCTATTTACTTTTTTAATTAAGAGTAGGTACCCACTTAATTAGAGGCAACGTATTCATAAACAGAGGTACGTTTAATGAGACAACAGTTTCGTTAAATTTATAAAGCAGTCTATCATTGTTATTAGAGCGTTTCGTATATCCTGGGAATTACTTTTTAAAATATTATTACCACAGAAAATAATTGTTTTGATGAGTTGAAAAACAAATATTTTTTCTGAACAAATGTAAAAGCAGAAATAATAGTATGTGTTTATAATTGTTTGTTTTAATTTTCATATGAAGGTCGATTTTTTCTGTACCTACGGAATCATTAAAAATCATTCAATTTGACAATATAGTTTTTGGAAAACAATATATTGTACTGAAATTTGTTACAACTAAGTTTTTGTGTATTGTTAGCAGTGTGTGCAGTGACGAGTCACGAAAATTAAAGTAGTCATATTTTGTTAATGAAGCATGCGATTCATAGCATTTATCAAGTGATGATTTCTACGTCCACATAAAAGAACTTTGGTGACAAAAGAAATTTCTAATGAAATTTGCGAAATAGACAAAGGGTGGACGACCCTGAAATCTCGAAAAGGGTTGCATATACAGGGTGATTTATTGACAATAGGAAATCCGATTGCTGAAGATACCACATGTGAAATGATGACTATTGGCGCAAACAAGCCTTATCCGAAAGTTGATAATTTCGGAAATACAGGGTGTTGAGTAATTCGTTTTTTTTGCTATTATTCTGAAAATATGTAGGGACTTGAAAATTTGTGAGACTATAGTTTTTTAAGCGACAAATAAGATGCGTTTTGCAATTTCAGGTTTTTCGCAGTGGGCGACACTTATGACCAATTTCACCGACATTTAATTAATAACCTTTTACTCTAAACAGGGTGGGCCATTAGTGTGAGAAAGTAAAATAACTCCTTTGATATTCATAATACAGAAAAAAAGTTTATATAAAAGTTGTACAGAATCAAAAAACCTAAAGGACAAAATTAATTTGAAATATATAGGGCGATTAGTAAAAACGGGACTCGTCAAATATTACATTTTTAAAAAGAACACCATATATATTTTCAAATATATGGATTTCTGATAAAATTCTATATATGGCAATATAAACAGTTTTACATTTTAGTGCGGGGTTGCCAAGTTATGTAGAAAATTCATCGAATTTTGGAAAAAACATGACCTTGAAGAAGTTGTATTAACTTTCAACTACTAACACTTGGAGCAAAAATATTTGACAGATTTATAGACAAATGTTAGGCAAAGACTCCTATATTAGCTAATATCGAAATTCTATACAGGGCATTTTTTATAATTCGATCATCTTTAGAAAGTTAAAACTTGATAGTCTAATATTTTTCAAATGGAACACCCTGTATTTTATTGTTCTATTTTATTCGCATATCAGTCCATTTCAACTTTTATTAAGTATGTTCTACATCGAAAGTTGTTAGTTTTTAAGATATAGCAACATTTCTGGAAAAACCTAATTTTTATTATTTTCGGTCGCACGAAATGGCTTTGGAAAAAACTGTCAC
>NW_019419350.1:0-8897 GCF_000390285.2 Anoplophora glabripennis
ATCTAGATACTTGAAAATTTTTTCACACAGAAAAGACCGCTTAACTTTTCAAATGGTTTTTGAAAAATAAAAATCAGTTGATTAGGTCGGCCACAGTAAATTTTTAAAGTTAACACTCTTTTTTTCTATTTTTAAATAATTAGATTACATTTATCAATTTGCAATTTAGTTTTCTTATATAATTTTAAAGTACAATTTTTCTTAATTTTATCTGTATTTACCAAAAAAATTAATTTCCAAATAAATTTTTGTTTTTAATTTGTTTATACAAAAATTATCTAAATAATTGTAATAATTATAACTAAATGCATTCATATTCAGTGTTGAAATATATACGTAAACAAATTTTTTCATTGGAAAAATGCAATAGCATAGGGTAAAATATAGGTACAGTATATTTAATGCATAAATAATAAACCTTGTTTATAACAAAATATGTGCAAATTAGAATGCCAACTGCATTATGATAATCGAATTCCTTGGTTCGCGATGCACCGGATTAAAATAAAAAAGATCGAGATTGGTCCATCAGAAGCGGAGATGAAGCAATTTCTTTTGTACCTTCGCATTTTGAACCTCCAAAATCAGTCTCGGAGTGAAAGCCCCCTTCCCCACATTTCGTGTTTTGAGTCACTTTTCGCGTGTGCGAGCGACAGCTTTTCCGCTGATTTATCTATGTGGCCGATAACTTATGGATATGAAATTTTTTTTTTCCAGCTTAGAACTCGGAATAACGACGCCACTGGATTATTGGGACTATTGTTAAATTGTTTATAAATTAACGGTAAATGTCGACAAACTTTGTCAGTTTATATCTCTAGAACCAATAAACGGAATTTAACTTTCTTTTTTAAAGAAGCCTCTTTCCGAGTACTTTAAAATAATAATTTTTTAAAAAAACTAAATTGCAAATTGATAAATGTAATCTAAGTGTTTAAGAATAAAAAAAGTGGTAATTTTAAAAATTTACTGTGACCGTCCTAATCAACTGATTTCAATTTTTCAAAAACCATTTGGAAGGTTGAGCGGTCTTTTGAATGTGAAAAAATTTTCAAGTATCTAGATGCTTTATTTGAGGCTGTGCAACATTTTGAAAATTCGAAAATTTTTTTCAAAAATTTATTTTGCGAAAACCGATTTTAATGAAATTTGGTGTGTTGTTTTATTATACTTTAAAGTTTTTTTTACCAATATTAGAATGCAATTAAAATATTTTAAAAAAATTATTCAAAAAACTTGATTATTTTGCCTTTTTTTCATCAATTATTACTATTTTGCAACATCGGTAATAAATGTAATTATTTTTAACTTACAGTATATTGTGCAAAATTCAATTCTAAAACTTTTTCCTCTTAAGTATTCTTCCAAAATGCATCGTTTCAAAGATATAAGTAAAAAACTGGGATAAAATAGGTGTTCTTTTAAATTTTTCAAACATTTTTGCAATTTTGAAAATGTTCCGGACCTCCCCCAGATCTTAGGATCTACACTTTCATTATGTGAATTGTGCTGAAGGTATTCCAGCAAAAATTAGCTTGCCCCCTCTTACATCTGGTCTAAAAACAATAACTATTATAAACAGGACTACTGCAATTTATTTTGCACTACATGTAAATTGAAAGTGCCAATATTATAGCGAGTTAAATTTATGTCAGAGCCAGTCAGTTATAGTAGTTTTTAATCGTATATCTTTATTATAAAAGTTAATTTTTAGTTCACTTAACAATGAATTAAAAATGTAATTTTTAATGACAGTTTTACAAAAAACAGATTTAAACTGTCTAACCCAATTAAAAGAGAAGAAGAAAAAAGAAGAGAATAGCTGAAATGCGTGATATGTTGATTTAAATTTTTTGTTTATCCGTTTATTTTTAGTGGTTAATAAAAGTAACCCTCTATCCTTTTGGCGCAAGGTAATCAAATCTTTAATTCTCTCACGGGAGAGAAAATACTCTTTAAAAAAGATTAACATATTTAGAAGCTGCCGTCGAACTATTTTTGTGCAGTAACAACAAAATAACGAATCCCTTATCTTATCTAGTTTAGTGTGATTTTATTCATTACTTGTCGGGGGCAGGAAACTAATAGAAAACACCGCGAGCGACTCTCCCACCTCTGAAGTAGCTGCTGGGAATGCCTGGTGAAATTACCGCTGGAGAGCTGAGAGTGCGGAATTCGAGATGAGATATCCTCGAGACCTCCCCACGTCCTTTCGTCCTTGTTAAGCCCGTAAGACGAGCAGCGGTGTACGCTGAAGAGCCCTGCTCGGGGCCATTTGGGTATTTGTTATTTGGGCCGTGCCTGGCTCATTTACATACGGTATTGCATTCTTTTGTGGAACCGACGGTGTCCCGGTTTTAATATTAAAGCGTGTAAATAACAGAACGGGGCTTCGGTCCCTATTTGTTTCCTAAAAATCAGTTCCGGATAACTTTGGCTAATGGTCCACGAATGTTGAAACTTTTGTCGAAACTTAGTTATTTGTCTCACAATTGTAATTCATTCTTTGTATGTTTGAATATTTTGCTGTCCATACTGCTGGAGAGTGACAAACATTTGAAGAGCCATGCCTCGTCCAGCGCTGAACACTCCGTATTTTTCAATTTGATCTAATGGATGATGTACAAAAAAATATATACGATGCTAATAATATACGCCCAGACAGTAAATAGAACGATAAAAGAAAAAATGCAAAGACTGTTGGAAAAAAATCCAGGGTACACCATTTTAGAAAACATATGTAAAGTTTTTATCTGGCACATATCAGGAGTTACTAATATTAATACTTATTAATATACAAGGTGCGGCGTGTATAATCTATAAAAATTAAACTACAGCTTCCTAACGATATTTTGTATACGAAAAAGTTATATTTTTGCGTTTTTTTTCGTAAATTAAAGGTCAATTATGGATCAAAATATTTTCTCTGGAACGGTCCTGTCCGTGTGCTGTACGATGAGTTACGTGCTGTAGACCAGCCGCGTAAACAAAACTTACCATTTCTACAGGAAATGTTGAAATTGATCCCCATTAGCGCGGATACTGGCATGGCACCTACGCACCCAATTTTGGCGAATATTTTCCCAAATTTCAGGTATTCCCCTAATTGTGTCAGCAGCTTCAAGTATATAGTTTCGCAATTCTTCCACCGTAGCGATTAGAGTATTGTAAACCATTGATTTCAAGTGACTCCAAAGATAAAAATGTATTGGAGCTAGATCGGGTGACCAAGGTGGCCATGGCACTGGAAAAAAGCGTTCAATCCATCGCTGAGGAAACATTTTACTGAAAAGTGTCGTTACTTCTTAAGTACTGTGTGGAGGAACCTCATCTTGAAGATAAAACATGCGTGCCCGAACTTGTAATGCCATATCGTCCAATAACTCAGGCAACCCGTTCTCCAAAAACTCAGCATATGTTGGTCCATTTAGTCGCCCTTCAAAGAAATAAGGACCCACAACTACATCGCCTATTATGCCAGCCCAAACATTTACCGAGATGTTGAAAATGAGTTTCCCTAATCGCGTGAGGATTTTCATCGGTCCATATGTGCATATTTTGGAAATTAATTTCATCACGGGGAAATGTCGCCTCATCTGTTACACAAACATAAGCAGGAAAGTCTACTCGATTGGCACATTGCCGTAAAAACCATCTGCAAAAATGCATTCGTTGATCACAATCCGGGGGTAAAATCTGTTGAACTGGTTGCAGATGATAGGGGTGCAANTATTTTTGCGTTTTTTTTCGTAAATTAAAGGTCAATTATGGATCAAAATATTTTCTCTGGAACGGTCCTGTCCGTGTGCTGTACGATGAGTTACGTGCTGTAGACCAGCCGCGTAAACAAAACTTACCATTTCTACAGGAAATGTTGAAATTGATCCCCATTAGCGCGGATACTGGCATGGCACCTACGCACCCAATTTTGGCGAATATTTTCCCAAATTTCAGGTATTCCCCTAATTGTGTCAGCAGCTTCAAGTATATAGTTTCGCAATTCTTCCACCGTAGCGATTAGAGTATTGTAAACCATTGATTTCAAGTGACTCCAAAGATAAAAATGTATTGGAGCTAGATCGGGTGACCAAGGTGGCCATGGCACTGGAAAAAAGCGTCCAATCCATCGCTGAGGAAACATTTTACTGAAAAGTGTCGTTACTTCTTGAGTACTGTGTGGAGGAACCCCATCTTGAAGATAAAACATGCGTGCCCGAACTTGTAATGCCATATCGTCCAATAACTCAGGCAACCCGTTCTCCAAAAATTCAGCATATGTTGATCCATTTAGTCGTCTTTCAAAGAAATAGGGACCCACAAGTACATCGCCTATTATGCCAGCCCAAACATTTACCGAGAACCGATGTTGAAAATGATTCCCTAATCGCGTGAGAATTTTCATCGGTCCATATGTGCATATTATGGAAATTAATTTCATCACGGGGAAATGTCGTCTCATCTGTTACACAAACATAAGCAGGAAAGTCTACTCGATTGGCACATTGCCGTAAAAACCATCTGCAAAAATGCATTCGTTGATCACAATCCGGGGGTAAAATCTGTTGAACTGGTTGCAGATGATAGGGGTGCAACAGCTGGCGCCTTAAGATGCGATGTACGGTACGAGATGAGGTTCCTACTTGCTGTGCGAGTCGTCGAGTACTAATTGTGGGGTCTTCGTCAAGATTTTCCAACACTGCATCTTCAACATTAAGGTTCACTTGCTGACCACGTCCTTCTCCTCGAGGAATAACACTTCCCGTATCTCGCAGCCGCTGAACGCACTGTAGGATTGTATTTGCACATGGGGGGTGACGTTGTGGCCATCGTTCCCGGTACAACCTAGTCGCCGCGAGCGCATTTTCTCCGGCTGCACCATACACTAACACCATATCGACACGTTCGGAAGTAGTAAATCTCTGTTCATTGTAAAACTGATTTGTGCACAAACTAAAAAATTAAGCAAAGTTAGAAATAAGAATTTCGTTTTTAATGTAATCGGCACGCTATTCTTATTTTTTTCTTCTTTATAAAAATTACACTGTCACTATCGTGGAATTACAAAATAAAAACTTTTGTCTGAAATCTTCCAATTTTTAACACTGATGGGTCGATGGACGATGCTTAATATTTAATAATTAAGTGAATAATGACAATGTAACCTAACCTTCTTTTAGTATTACTAGTATTAGATTATACCGACTTAAATTATAAGGTTGCATCGCGGGTCGCATAAATACAGTTCTAAAGTTTTTAATAAATAACACAGGGTCCGCCTTCACTTTCGTTGAATAAAATAAATGAATTTTAATTTACAAAAAAAAACAACGCGAATATAGATCTCTTTCGTATAGGAGTTATCTATTACAAATATCATCAGGAAGCTGTAGTTTAATTTTTGTAGATTATACACGCCACACCCTGTATAGTTTATGCCTCAATAATTTCTCATATTGTCCGTTGTCAACAGTAGACGTTGAACGTAATTTTCCCTACACAAGTTAATATTAAGTGATAAACGTTGCCTTTTCACTAAAGAAAACTTAAAGAAGCACGTAGTAATATGATTTAACTCCTTCTAATATGCCACGGAAGCTTTGTCTCAACACTAAGGTTTATCGGGTAAGTGGTGTCATAAATTTATATAGATATTTTATCGACTACTTAGCCTTGCTCTTTGGTTATAGTACTATGTTGCGACATATTTTCTGTAAACATATTTCATTCGTACTCTGACTACGGTCCTGTTAAACTCCGCACCGTACTAAGCCTAATTATCACCTTTGACCAAGACTAATCACGTAAAAAACAGCTACTACAAAGACAGTTGTTTGTTTTTATATTTTAAATAGAAGAAATAAACGCTTTCTAGATATACTCATGTACTGTAATGTCCACAATCAACACATTAATTTATCAACGCGTTTTATAATTTTTTTTTTGTGAAATTCGGTTCATGTTATATTCCGATAAATTTATGGCTGAGCAAAAAATTACAACGTTTCAGTATTGGTACCCGTAAAAGCCGTACACATGCCGCACATATGTTGAAACATTGAAAACAATCATGCAATATTGAAACAATTCATGACATTCGTATCGAAATTCCGCATTCAGTTTGTTTGCGACGGGTTTTGAATGCTTTGTCTGAAAATTGCGATTTAATTTTCATAGCTACCGCTGGCAAGGATAATGCAAATAATATTAAAATGCATTCCCAAATACGGCGACAATAACAGCTGGAAAAGCCGGTGCATATTTTTGTTGTTGATGCAGAATATTCATTGAAAAATAAATAAGTTTTACATACGAGAATGTAACACAAAATAGTTGTCAAGTTGTTCGAAGTCAATAATTAATTTTATTTTTCACTTAGGCTTATTTATTAGTAGGGAACGGAATAGGAAAACAAGGTCATATCACTCTAGGGCGAAATATGCGGACCTAAATATTATCGCCCGCATTTTGACTCTATTTTGTGCCCTTCTTTTCTTCAAGGGTAGAACAGGGGTACCTTGTATAAATGAAGCAGGCAAATGAAGGTACAAAGTTTATTAACGTTAATATTTGATATATAACAATTATTTGCTTTAAATTAATAACAAAAATCATTTACAATCGTCTTTAAAAACGAAAGTACAATTTGAGAAGGAACCTTTAACAGTAACACCATAAAAAATACCTAAATCAATTTAGAAAAATTGTCATCACTTAAAGATCGGCAAAATCTGAAGAAAAAGTTCAAATTTAGGCGAAACCTTCGCTGGAGGACTATGCGGACCCATCATAGGAGTCGTTCGAACGTCTACTCGGTACCTTGTAACCAGAGATGCTCCAAATTTATTTCTTATATCATTATACACATCTAACTCTATAAATTAAATAATTCTAATAAAATATCACAAATAAACAAATTTCCTCGATTCAAGACGTTGTAAAAATTAAAAGTAGATTAAAACATGCTTTTTTAACAATCAATATGGACCAGAGTCATTATGTACGATTTTTACTAAAACCTGGCTAAACCCCATTTAGGGTATTACTATAGAACCAGTCTACTACGAGTTAATATGTTTTTAATCTGACATTATGAATGTAATGCGAACAAATCCATAGAAATCCTTTTCACGGGGATGCTCTAAAATCCAACTGATTTGCATTTATGCGTTACATATTTTCATAATTTTTTATCTGGATTATCTCTAAATTAATGTTTTTTGTACTATTTTATCCGAAAGGTTTGGAATAAAAGTACGTATTAGTAAATATGTTAAGATAATCACCACATAAAATACCATAACTGAGAAACCCAATAAATAAAAAATATTATCTTGACTATTTAGCAAGAGATTATATACATTATCTTTCCAGGGTAGACTTTCATTAATATCCACTTCCAAAACATGTAATGACTTAATAGTCAACAGTAATAGTTTATTTTTGGCCATTTTATTAGACATAAACAATTGTTGATTTTCATAAGGATTCCACACTGATACTTGTATCAAACAGAGTGGTATCATCGGCAAAGGTAATGCATTTCATTGGCGATATAAAAAATATAATAAAATCATTTTACATAAATTAAAAATAAAAGTGGCGCCAGTACGGAGCCCTGTGGAACTCTATAACTGAACTAGTTGAAAGTCAGAACGAATATCATTAATTGAAACAAATTATGTACGCTTTTTTAAATAGGATTACAATAATAAAGCTGGTAGTCCCCTTTTCCTATAATATTACAATTTTTTAATTAGTATGTCATGGTCATGAAATACACAGTCGACAGCTTTGATTAGATCCTCGGATATTTCAACAATAAATTTTATTAATCTGGAGAGAGCATAGGTAGTAGAAAGACCACTTTTCAAACCAGGTTGTTATATGTTTATCAGAAGATGACAAAAAGACTGGAGAGACTTTGCTTTAGAGCATGCGGTACTCAAACTGTGTTCCGCGGAATCCTGGGGATAATTACAAAATTCCAAAAAAAGTTATACTCTTAAAACTTTTTATTTTTATAAGTACACGCTTTATCTATTTATGCAAGTGCATAAATCTTCACGTTGGTTACGTCGCCTTTCCCTTGATTTTTCCCTGACCTGGCAATAAATGCCAATTGCCTTTTGCAACTACGTACCTGTGCGAAAAATCATTTTCCACGTACGTAGCGACAGAAACAAAGTATCGCAATGCGCTTAATGTAGAATTTGAAATGCGGTTACAACTTCCGACAATAGCACCTGATTTTAACATATTAGGTATGTAAACATATTCAAGCATATCCCAGTCTTTGATTATATTTATACTCTTTTTTTAATTACTCAATAAATATTTACTTTAAACTTTTAAGTCTTTAATTTTTCCTTAGTGGAATATTTATTTTGTTAATCGTAGTATTTATAAATATAATAATATTAAATAATCAGTAAAAAATGTGTTCGAAACATTTTTTCATGTGTTCCGCGAGTCGTAAAAGTTTGGAGACCGCTGCTTTAGAGTAACTTTTATTATTTTTCCAAAAACGTGAATGATGGAGATAGGACGATAATTTTCAACTTTATTGCAGTCGTCCCATACAATTTTGAAAACGTTATTAAAGATGTAAGTGGCTGTAATAATATATCAATATCAACCCTATTTTTTATATTTTTGAGATGGTCGTAATAAGTCAAAATAATTCTAAATCTGCCTAGATATTAAAAAGCGAGGAAGAAAGAAAAGACATAGACCTTAAATGTGTTCAATGGAAAATTTTTATGACAAAATTGACTAAACACTATCTGGATTTGCTCACGCCATTAGAATGTTCACAAAGGGTAACAATTTTTAATTGCCGTAACTTAACTAGATTCTCATTTGCAGTGAGATAAAAAACGTGCCTACTTGACTTAAAA
>NW_019419351.1:0-8859 GCF_000390285.2 Anoplophora glabripennis
TTTTCTTTTGTTTAGTTTTTTGTTATTTGATTTGTTGATTTTTTTAATTGTAATTTCCACGTATTTTTATTTATTTACTTTTAACTTTGAGGGTTACTTTCGGTGTGCAGCAAAATAAAACTCTCTCAACAATAAAAAAAAGTATTTTTTATTGAAAACAAAGTTAGTGAAAAAAAAGTGTTGTCGGAGCGAGCGTTCGCTGGAGACTCTTGGTATGGAATCGCTCGCATGTATATGTATCAGGTCCTAGCGCCAATCTGTCGTGGATCTTTCCTGGAACCCTGGCGCGTCCCGCCTCTGTTCTTTGTCCTTGCAACTATTAGGCCGGTCCGGCGTCAGCTCTTGACATAATACTTAAAATGGGTCACTTACGGACATGTGTACCCACAACTTTTTTTGTTATTTCTTCCTTCATTACTTTTTGTACCTGTTTTATATTTTAATACTTTAATATTTTTGTTTTTAATGTGTTCCTAGTATTGTTTCTTTTTATCTTGCCTTCTTATTGGATTGCTATCTGTAAAGCGGATTTTGCTTAAATATAGAAAAATAATTTTAATTTCGTTAGGAATCAAATACATAATTCTTTGAAAGTTTCATTTCATTTGCAGCGGCATGTTATTTTTTCGAAATTATATTTTCAACTAAAGATTGAGGAGAAGGATATATGTGCGTTTTTCTTATTTTTTTTGTGCCTCAAAAACGAATTGTACATAAGAAATCTGAGATCAAATTTGAATTCCTTGCACCCAGTTTACCAAGATCGAGTCTGCAGATACTAATTATTTTATCGTATTATCTGTTTAGGATATAGCAGTCTTACTTTTTTTGTAATTTACCATCAAACTGTAGAATTTCTACGGATTTTTTCTTGAACTATAAGAGACTAGATTAAAATTGTTTGGTTAAATAAATTTTTGTATTATCCTTGATGCATCTACCAAATTATGGAAATTAGGTAATTCTGTTCAAAACTTTTTTTATTCTACTATCTACAAAATTTTCAGCCTGTACTAATAAATTATTTGGTATCTCCTTATTGGTGTGGGTCCCAAGCAATTGCCCATTTTGCCCAATGGTTAACCTGGTACTACTCATTTATGTAATTTTATAAAGTTGAATATTTGAATTGGTTATTACTTGAACAGCTTATGTAACTTTTTGGTCAAATTAAATTAAATATGAAAGTCTCTTAACTTTAACATAATTACACACAGCTCAGGTCAGCATACCATAAATGTCGGTAAGAATTTAAAAACATTAAATTTAAAATAAAGTCAATAACAGAGAATACATTTTTGTGCAAGAAGTCTTCCGATTTGGCTATTGTTATACGGGGTGATTCACAAATGGTGACCAAAAATGAAACTTCGTAGTCTTTCGTGAATTTTAAGGGACGTCTTTCCTATAAAGTTTTTATCTAGGACGCTTCGTTAAAAAGATACAGGGTGTTAAACTTCAAAAAATATTTTTAATGTTTTCAAATAATTTAAAAACTAGTACTTAAGTGAAATAATTTGAAATTGGGCACATGTATTTATGTAAACATTGTACAAAAGCTGAGGGATTTTCCTAAAATTTACATGCTCCACTGGCGGAGATACAGGGTATCGGTGGCATATTTTTCTAAATAAAATAGTACGCCACTGCTTTACGGTAACAACCATGATATTTTCGGATTCGTCTTTTAATTTTCTACAAATTACTACTCTTTTATGTTTTTCAAAAAAAAATTCACTATTTGTGAATCACCCTGTAGAACACCTAAAAATTTCAATTAGTCACAAAAGATGATAAACCTATTTACGAAAATATTATAAGCTGAGGCAACAATAGAACACACAGAAACTAACATGTATAAAATATACATAGGTCTGATTGTTGGGTTCGAATGAATTTGAAATTTAAAATATACAGGGTGAGTAATTAATAATGGTACACAGCTTAATGGCAGATTGTNGAAGAGCTATTCAAGAAAAAGTAAGAAAATGCATTTTTGGAATTTATTTTGCAATAACAACGATCTTCTCGACATCCCTCGTATTAGAGACTTTATGATTATCTTAAGTATATCATTACCTACCGATTACAACAAAAAAATTCTATATAGCATGAACATTCAACACAATTACCCTGACTCCCCGACTAATAATTAAATGTAAAAGCAGCGACCGCAATAAAATATATGCAAATAAGTAATAGACAGAATCGTATAATTCATTTTCACTTACTTTTACCGAAAATATAAAGTCAAACCCTGCTAGTTAACTCTGATTTGAATTTATATCTGATTATTTACCATACCTAAGTACGAGTAGGTAAGTATTGTTAGCCCAAGCTATAATATAATACAAGACAGAAACGATCATTTTTCTTTGGAATAGAATTATTTTTCAATTGATATAAACCCTTTTTTTTGTCATTATATCGCATGCGTGAACTAACGAGTTGGATGCAAAAGTAGATCTTATGACAGTTTACGAAATTATATTACTTAATTGCTAATATCTTATTTTGGTTTAGAATAATTGAATTAATTAAAAACCAAACGCCAGAGGATTGTCAAATAAAGTTCAATGTTAAATCTAATTTGATGTGTCAGATGTGTTCCTGCACGTTCCTCCATCAGATATTCAGTATCAACGAAATTTTTAATCTTTCACTGTTTATCAATAAAGACGTAGTTTTTTCTTTCTCATGATAACGAGCGTTGTAATGTAGTCCTAGCCAACATTGTACAGCAAAGAAAAAATTTAAAAACATTGGTTTTTGCATTAAATTGACAGCTCCTTTCTATATAGATTTGCCTGAAATATAAATAAAAAAAATCAGATACTCCTAACAATCTACCAAACCCAGAGCATTAAATATTTCAGATATTAATTTTATTTGTCCATTTAGGTGTCAAATTGTTTTTAATAAGTTATAAATTTGGTAACAGAAATATTAATGAAACGGGCAATTTTGACAAATTATATTACAAAAAAAAAATTATAGTATTATTATAACTGCTAACTATAAGATTTTAGTTAAGAATAAAAAAAAATATTTGCTTTTAATGATCGATGCACAAAAAATCATTAATGAGCCTTACGATATTACAATAATATATATATCGACAGAGAAAATAATACTATTGATCTATTGTACTAAAAACAAAAACAAAATTACTGTCAGCTTCTCAAAATAAGTCAGTAATCCATGTGTGTGGGTAGATAGACGTGTTCTACATTTCTCCTGTAAAATAGTTAAAATTTTATGGTAAAAAGTGCTAAAAATTATCTGAAAATTTAATCAGATTAAATATAAAAGTGCAGTTTTACAGTTATAGTAAATAGACTTGGTTTTATAATGTCTACACGAGGGAAACTTGATTTGCAAAGTACTATTAAAGAAACCATAAATGAAATATTGGCAAGTGAAGACTTTATTAGTCGTTTAACGAAAAACATCGCTGATAAAGTGGAACAAAAAATACAAGAACTGGAAGATAAGTTTGTAATGCAAAATAAAAACATAAACCTGTTGGAGCACAAACTGGAAAATCTGCAGCAAAGTATGAAAACAAATAATGTGTGCATATATGGTATAATAGATGAAAAAGGAGAAAATTTAAGACAAAAAGTTGTAGAAATTATTAAGAATAACACTAAGTTGCAAATGAGCCCAGAGGATTTACTAGAAGCTTATCGTATAGGCAAACTAAATGAGAATGGCAATAAACCTAGGCCAGTAATAATAAAACTAATACATCATGAAATGAAAATCGCTATATTAAAAAATGCTAGAGCGTTCAAGGGAAAAAAGATGTTTTTCACAGAAGACTTAACAAGGAATAAAAGAAATTTATTAATACAGGCAAGAAATACTGTAGGAGACAAAAATGCATGGTCATTCAATGGTCAAATATATGTGAAAATTGAAGGAGAGCGAGTGAAGTTAAATGAAGAAAATGATATATTGAAATTTGTAAATTCTAATTGTTAGCATATTAATGGAAATAAATTAGCAGGAGAAATGTAGCGCTATTAGGATTTAGTTAATATTCTCTATTTTTTTAGTTATTAAGGAGAATATTCACTTTCAATTTCTTCCTTGTATTTTTTTCTCTTTCTTTGTTTTTTATTTGTTATTTTTTTTTTGTCAAAACAGTTTATTTTGTTAGGTGCTGGGTAAAATAGCATCTTGAACGGTTAATTAGAAATTGGTTTGTAAATAAAGATAGATAATTTGAATCGTAGTTCGTATAATTTTTATTTGTAATAAATTGTATCTCTGTTGCAGATAGTTATGTCAGACTTGGTAACTTTAGCTCAGTTTAACACTAGGTCACTCTTGCCAAAATTTAATGAATTAAAGGAGCATATCTTACAAATGAATTATTCTGTAATATGTTTGACAGAAACTTGGATTTCCCCCATTATTAATGATGGTGCAATAGCTATAGACGGATATACACTGGTGAGGCAGGATCGTAGAGCAGGTAGGGGGGGTGGAGTGTGTATGTACGTTAAAAATGGATTTTCTTTCTCTCTTATTGAATGTAGTGGAAATATTGAGCATCTGTGGGTAAAAATAAAAATATGCAGGCAATACTATGCTGTAGGAGTCGTATATAGGCCTCCAGACTTTTCATATAATGAATTTTTAAATAATGTTGAAGATCAAATTTCCTCTTTATTACCACAATATGATGAAGTTTTCTGTCTCGGTGATTTCAATATAGATATGTTGAAATTAAACTCGCCTGGTTTGTATAAACTCAACTCTATGCTACAAGCATTAAGTTTAACACAATTTGTTGACTCGCCGACTCGTATTACGCCAACATCATCCACTCTTATAGATCTTATAATAGCAACAAATAATAATGATGTGGTAGGTAATGTGGAGGTAATTTCAATGGGCCATTTGTCGGACCATGAGCTGGTATACTGTGAGTTGAATAATCTCTCCGCAGCTAATTCTCCAATCTTTAAAACTATTAGGAGCTTCGCCAGCTTTAGGCAAGAGCAATTTTATGATGATCTTTCTTCAATAAATTTTAGTATTATTTATGATATGAATGACATTAATGAAAAGTTAATTTTTTTTTAATAATACTATATTAGACTGGATGGATTAATTTTAGGAGAGACCGAATTTTGTATAGTCTCTGATCATGTTCAACCGAATACTGTATCTATGGCCATTGGTTCTCGACACTGAATATTTCTGATGGTAGTGATATAACAATGATTTGACATAATCATTCAGCCAAAAGCAAAGACTGAATGTGCTAAATTTAAGATAAATCGACAGTAGCTCTGGGTAGTTACACAAACAGTTTTGATGAAAAGATCATCTACGCGAAGCCGGGGCTGCTGAAGCCTGTCGAATTTAGCTACAAGTAACATCTCCAGATGAGCTAGTAGTGGTTTCATTTAATCCGAAAATAGGAACTTCAATTTTAGATCACTTTAAACCAAGGTACAGAAAAATCAAAGTTAAAAAAATGCTTATGAATTGGAATCCAGCAGGGCGCGATTTTAGAAAAAGTAACAAATATATATTTTATTTGTAAAGAAACAATGATTAACAATACGTATTTGTTGACATTATCTTTTGATAAAACGGTCGAACAAGCATTAATGCCGGTTGACGGAGGTTGCAAGAAAAAAGTTGGGTATTAGAAATCTGCCTGACAAGATTAGAAATATCAGTTATTGATTCTGTAGGAAAATGAAGTAAATAATGTTGTTTGGAGTTGCATGACTTGCAAGTGTGCCATGAAGGGTATTTAGAAACAGGATAATATTATCTCCAACAATTGATTACAAAGATGTACTTGTTTCACAATTTGAAAACGCTCTTGTTGTGTTTTAACTAAAAAACATATTGGACGATTCATTTTGTATATAGGAAATGAGAATTGACCATTGGATGATGTATAATTCTGATTTTGAGTATTGACAACAAAGTTCGAGGCATTAAATATTTTTTTCGCCATTATCTGACTGGAAGGTCACAGAGAGTAAAAATTGATGACAACTTATCTTCGCTTCATGTTGTGCAATCAGGAGTCCCGCAAGGATCAATTTTAGGTCCTCTTTTATTTACATTGTATACCTCTGAAATAGTAAAAGCTATTAAACATTGTCAGCTCCATCTTTATGCTGATGATACTCAGCTCTATTTCTCTTTTCCACCTGAGCGCACAGTAGAAGCTATGATTAAAGTTAATGAGGACTTAGCGCGCTTAGTAGGAAAATCTAAAAAGCACTCTCTGAATATTAATGCTCTCAAAACGTCAGTTCTTATTTTTGGACCAGCAAATGTCAGATCTTTGGTATCGAATAACATACAAATTAGAATTGATGGGCAAAATATCACTCCGTCTTATCAGGCTAAAAACTTGGGTCTAATACTTGAGAATCAAATCATATGTTAATAGTTGTATTCGTTTAGCATATGTGAATTTGAAACTGATTTATAATAATAGGTATTATTTTAGTATGAAGGTAAAAAGTATGTTATGTGAATCCCTTGTATTGTCTAGATTCTATTTTGCAGACACTGTTTATGGCCCATGTATAGATGGAGAAGATTCTAGAAGAATTCAAGTAGTTCAAAACTCCTGCCTTAGGTTAATTTTTGGAGTTA
Source organism: Anoplophora glabripennis (assembly GCF_000390285.2). Taxonomy (NCBI): domain Eukaryota; kingdom Metazoa; phylum Arthropoda; class Insecta; order Coleoptera; family Cerambycidae; genus Anoplophora; species Anoplophora glabripennis. The sequence goes on from NW_019419351.1 coordinate 6,643, forward strand.
GACGTAGACAGAAGATAACACATAGGCTTGCTAAGATTAAATGGCTTAATATGTCTAGGCGACGCCTGCTACATAGTGCCTGTCTATTTCACAAAATTGTTGTTAATAAGTTACCCAAATATCTAAGTAGGAAAATTACATACCGTACAGATGTGCACAACCTAAATATTCGATTTAAAGGTACACTTACTCCTCCTCTTCATCATACAGAACTATTTAAACGATCGTTTTCATATCAAATTACGAAAATTTATAATTCAATTCCGCATCATATTAAACTTAAGTCGTTACCTAAATATAAACATAGTTATAAAGGATACCTATTAAGTATACAAAACTCTACTATTACTGAGCTAAGGTAATTAATAACACTCATTAATTATTTGTTAATTTACCCAGACCATTTTGACCTTGTACTCTTGGTTTATTATTTTTTTCTCTTTCTTTCACTTATTTTATTTATATAAATGTATTAAAATCCTATCTGCCACTGGCTTGCTGCCACGCTTAAGATTAAAAACAGTCCATACGTGCAGTCATCTGATCTTATTATTACTTTACATGCCACGTGACCGCCGAGAATAGAATCTCGTAAAAAATTCCACCAAGCAGCGATAGCATTATCTCGAGCATAAACGTAACGGTTTGTCTTTGTTCATTGGAAACGAATCATTAATATTGGTGACGCCAAGATTTAGGGAATTTTCATTACCAGTACCAATTGTGCATTGTTGGGTTGCCTCGGGGGTCACGTGACCTGTAAACATTTATGAAGGATATGTATTAACGCATTGTTAATAATAGATGCGACGAAATAATGATACTTTTCACTAATTCAAACTAAAATACCAAAACCATGTGACCTGGTGCGTGTGTCGTCTAAGTGGAAACGATGTATATATGTATATACCTATTACTACTATTTGCAATGTAAGACGCCATTCAAGTTAATTCCGAAAAATCGTGCACATTCTTAAAATATTACTGGAGAATCAAAATTCTTTCACATATGTCCATGATTTTAAATTAATTTCTTTTTAGAATTATGATTTGTAAAATTAATTATACTGAAAACGAAATATTCAAATTGTTAACAGGTAGGACTACTCCAAAGGGGTAAGACTAATCCAAAACAGATGTAACAAGTTTGGGTATTTAAATATGCAATGAATAACCCTTAAAGACTAAAATTATTGATAAAAATATATTTCTCTTGAAACCACAAATCAGTTGCTTTAGTTTGTACATCTGATGTCACATAATCATTTCTTCGAAGATTGATTACTGTTCTTATCTAGTTCAAATTTTTTGCCAGTAGAATTGAATTTTAGACAAAAATTGAGTCAATCACTGTTTATTTCCCGTATCAATCAATCTGTACTGATTATTTGCCGGCAGCCTAAATAAATCGACTACTGAAGACAAGTTCCCCAATAGATAGGAAAATAAATTAAGGACCCAAAAACACGATTAATACATCTGTTAGTCCACGTCAAATTCATAAAAAGCGGATTTGAAAGACCGTGTTTTCCCTTTGCTACTTTCGAGGCTATCATAATTTGTCAACTTAACGATGTCACATTTGGTCGATTTCTCAGGTTTTTTCAAGCAGCGCAAACAAACAAATGTAAATATAATGTCAACATATTCCTTTCTAAATGTTGCAGCATTTGTTAAATCGAAGTAGTTTTGTTAGTAAAGAGATTCTTGCTGCAGTCTGCGGGAACACCTTATTGGAAATGATGATTTAAATACAGTATTTGATATTTCCTTATTGCATTCTCGTAGCATAAATCCTTCTAAAACAGCAACTTTTATTCAGTAAGAAGTCTAAAGCCTTTGATATTTCTAAATTAATTAAGATTAATATAAATGGGCATTTGCTAGAGTTTTCTAAGATTCCAACTTAAGATTCAGGAAACAAGTTAAAAAAATGACCCAACGAGCATACCTAGGATTGCGGCTTGTGTATCCCCATCGTAAATATCTAAACTTAAGTACTAGTTCAGTCAAATTGTGTTTTTATCTGGAAAGTTGTTGGGTAGTTTCAAATTTTTCCTCTGCACATGTTCTTTGGGGTGCTGAAAAACTATAAACGTTTCGTAAATAACCACCCTATTGAAAATGAAAGTACATAAAATTGCCTACAAATTTGGTAGTTTTATTTTTTCGTAGGTTTAGGTTTAGTCTGCATATGTCTTATTTAGATGTATAAGT
>NW_019419352.1:0-8856 GCF_000390285.2 Anoplophora glabripennis
ATTTCACGGCAACTGTCACAGCATTTCTGGCAACGCTTCGGGTAGCATTCATTAAATGTATATTTGAAATATTATTAAAAGGAATTTTAAATATAATGTCTTTTAGAAAACTCCAAAGGAAAAAGTCCAACGGATTCAAATCAGGTAACCGAGCTGGCTATCTGATCGGTCCGTTTATTCCTATCCAACTATCTCCTAAGATTTCGTTAGTATTATATGATCATATGAGTATATGTTGTGCATTTAAAATAAACGTCATATTTTTACAACAGATACGACTTTTGTAAAATTAAGAATTATAGTTTTATCTGTATTTTCATAGCCAGTCATATTAAAAAGGAAAAAAATATAATTTATATAAAAAACACCCCGTATCTCCTGTGTTTTTAAAAATAACTAGTATGTAATATATTGCTAAAAAGCGAAAAAAAATCTCTATTTTTTAGGCCATGGGTCAGCTACGATTTCAATTTAAAAAAATATAACTTTGGGTCTTAACTCCGAAATCTTAAGATCTACTAAAAATCTAATACCGGCACTCAATTCTACGCTAAAGAATTAGTCTTGAGCAGTTTTCACTTTAACTCTAATTTATTTAACAGCTGAGATACAGACATGTTAAAAAATGTGACAGTAACGAGGAACGCCCTGTAATTCAGAAACAAATGAAGATAGCAAATTTCCTATATGACAGTCGAGTTTGTCATGAAAATCGAGCTCGAGAACGTCGTGTCAGATTTATCATATCTTTAGTAGTTTCTGAAATACCCTGAATTCCCATCGAAAATGGACCAGCCTGTACACTACTTTGAAAGTTTAAATAATTAAATTCGAACTCTCTTTTAAAGATATTAGAATAAATGTGTAATTTTCTTAAAAATAACAACACCCTCTATTTCGTAAACCAGTGACCTCAGACCCACAATTAATTTAAGATTTTGACCTAAAATAGTTCAAAGTACAACGTCCTGTTCTTAGGACATGGACACAAAAACACCCTGTATAGGTTTATTTTAAAGCACCTACCTTAAAAGTAGATGACGTTCTAAATCTTAAAATGATAATATAGTCGGTAATTACTTCATCATGAACGTACATTTTTTATTCAGAAAATGAAAATCATTTAATTTAGCATTTGCGAGTTTATTCTTTTCTTTTTTAGGGGTTATCTATATATTTTCATATTAGTTAAGTTAAATGTATTTTTTCGCGATGTAACTGAAAGGAAGAGTCAAAACCCGGGAAATACAAACAATGCGTACATCCAAATATTGTTACTCGCCGCAAGTTAAGTCTACTAAGAAGTGGTTGATTAACAAAGTTTCAGTCAAACAAGAAGTCAAATTAATTTCGAGAGTCCGGGTAATCTTCCGAACATCAATATGGAGGAAAATGTTAAATTATTAATTGAGGATATTCGTTCGGAACAGGGGAAGCAAGATAAATTATTTGTACCCTTTTTCTAAATAAGGATGTATCATAAATAATTCCCAATTTCCTTAAGAAATGGAAAAAGTCCGCCTAACTCACAAACGTCTTTAAGGTCTCAGATATTTCAACCTCGATTTCAACAATCTAAGATTAATTTGAAACTCTGAAATTCTATTGATACAAATGGAAAACTATTTAAAATTTACAGGATAACCAATTACTTCATCTAACTGAAAATAAAGCTAACTAACTTTTTTTAATTAGTTATGAGTACTTCTTGCAGGAAACTGTTGGTTAGAAACATTTCGTAGGTAGGTATTTATTCTAGGTAAAGATAAGAAAAAAATATAGTTATTGAAAATTGAAATGTGGCTAATGCTTCTAAAATGGATATTCATATTTCTCAGTAGCAATTAGTGTACCATTATTGTTGGCAATTTTATATTAGAATTTAGAACATTGTCCATATTTGCAGAAATTGCATTTATAACAAAGAATATCCTTTATATATTCGAATTTACACACTCACACTTTTTAAATTCTTCAACAAAAACGTTTAGAAATATACTAAAGCAGATTACTTTGATGTCCATTGCTTTGCTTTGGGATGGAACTTATGTAAATATAGTAATAATAATGAAGTTACAATAAGAATGAATAAATAGCATCTAACTTGAGGCCGACAGAGACTAATAGCCAATGCCAAACAAATGAAAAACAAAGATATGTAATTTATTAACTGTCATAGCAGTTAAAAGTTATTATTACTTTATTCTAAATGATAGTTTAACTATTTATTAACTAAAAGGTTAGTATTACTTTTTCTACATAAAAAATAGGGTTTAAAAACATTACTTATGAAAAAGTCAGCGACCAAAAGTGAAATAAGTTTTTTTTAAAAAAAAAGAACAGTTAGGTAGCTCTTATATATGTTAAAATGTCTTACTATTATATGAGTTAACCATGATTCCCAGTTTTTAATATTCAAAAGTAGCTAATTCGAACCATTTTAAAATACTTTTCTGATACAACTTGAAAGAAAACAGCGATCATTCAATACCAGAAATAAATTCCATAATTAATGTAATGTAAAATTCTTTAGGGATCTTTAAAATTAAAATGTGTTTTTTTAAAACGCAAAAAGTGCGTTTTTGTACACTGTTTTTTTTTATTTAAATCTCATGTATTATACTATAGGTCATCTATGTCAATGAATAAACCAATGTGATAAAATACAGTTTAAATAAATATAACTTTATCTATATGTTACATGTTTTATGTGCAGGGTGTATCAAACTCGATTGTATGGGCCTATTGTGAGGATACAAAAAAATTAAATAGAATTTGGGACAAGTGGTGTTAAATGAGATAATGTAAACTCCATTTTCAATCTAAAGTATTATCTTTGGTTTAACAGAAACGACTAATGACGTCATCAATAATATTTTTTCCAGAAACATACACAAATCACATTAGCGGTGGAAAGATCATGCGTATACTATTGATCAATAAAAGACCAAGTATTATTTTTTAAAGGTAATTCTATGTAATTGTAAAGCTCTAAAAAAGCATGTTCCAATCTAAGGAAAAAATTCACAGTCTAATTATGTATTTGTTTCTTAAGATTAGAAACTGTGTTTATAAAAATTCCTTTAGTGTGTTTCCACATCCAGTTATTTGAATTCCACAACATAAGAACTGATACTTAATAGTCCTTGAAATTATTTGTACCGATACAAGATCTCGTAGTTTTTAAGTATTATTATAGTAGAAATAAACAAAGTGCTTCCTGGATATGAGACACTCTGTACAATTTAGAAACAACATAATTTTATTATGTTTATTATTCTTAGGACTAGTATGGTGTTATAAATATGACGGTAAATTGACAACTAATTCTCCAAAGGTGGTCCGTGGCATATTTATTATAAAACGATAAATTCCTGGAATTATTGCTTAGACTTTTCTAGCCATTATCCTAAAAACCGTCATAAATTAACTTTCAAGTACAAGGGAACTGCCAATTAAATATAATAAGGACCATTATACTGTCCGAAACAAAATATTATCCGAAAATTACAGAACCTCGTAATATTAACATATAAAGAATAGTTCGTGGGAGGAATCCGACTGTCTTTCGGTGTATATTTCAAATTTTATTGTCAAATATTTTCTACAAAACGTTCGTGGCCTCATTGTTGTAAATTTAAAATGCAAATTTACCGTGGTACCCGACAAAAACCGTAGAAATATTATGCACGGAACCAATTTAAAAAGTTTTTACATTTTCTTTCCTCGTGAAGCAATAGAATTATTATAACAGTAACTTTGAAGTTACAACCGCAAGGACTTCTTTTAAACCGTAGACCCGCAAATCGTGTTATAAAACGATTAGCTTTACAGTGTCAGCTGTAAGATGGTATTATTGTATGTTTCTTGAAATTTTATTTCTTTACCACTGATATATCTGACTTTATAGTGTTTGCTTTCTGTAGGTACAAACTGGTTAACCCTAACAATATAATACATCAATAAATGGTAAATCTCCCCTCAAATATAGTTTTACTATAGTTTTTTGTGTTTGTAAATGATTGTTCGGAAAAGAAATGTGAGCTAAAAAACTTAACGAGGATGGGGTAATAAAAGTGTTTCTGTGTTCAATTATTAACGGATCAAAAGTTACAGGGTGTTCAAATGCTCTTCAATTAACCACTGGACTAATTATTGCATTTATTTAACATTGTTATTCTCAAAGACAAAAAATTAATGTAATTTCAAGAACAATCGTTTTGTTAACATTAGTGTTACTTGCTGATTTAACAGTTATGTCATTTTATAACAAGTTACATAAAAATATCACCATATATTAATTCATTTTTGTGCTAAAATTGCACTTACCATACATCTAAATAGGAGACTTAGGTTAACGAAGGGAGGGGTCAGCTTTTACTCAACAATACATGTCCAAAAATTCAGAATCTGCAATGTAAAATTTAAATTATCACTGGCATAAACTTACAATATGAAACATTTTACCAAAAGGTGTAAAAACATTTGTTCTTTTGAGTTATTTCCTAAAATTTTAATTACACGCTTAACTTCTAAATCGTTAGGAATAAAAATACTTTTCTAGTAGTGACGTCACATACCTACGTCAAATAATAGGCAACCACATAGTGCACATTGTCATGAAGAATTTCTCAATATTTTTACTAGATCAATTTTCGACCTTATGTACTTTGGACATAAGTGCCAAAAAAGTTTCTTCTTTGTCACGACCTTAAATATCGCGATAATCTGGCAATATTAGAAATATTTAAGAAGTTTCAAACCTTACGTGACAAACTAAAAGAATTATAGAATTTATATATTTAAATATTGACTTTTATATCTGACAGGATAAGTGCCAAAAAATGTCTTCTTTGTCACTACCTTAAATATCGCGATAATCTGGCAATANTATTTTAATATTCAAAAGTAGCTAATTCGAACCATTTTAAAATACTTTTCTGATACAACTTGAAAGAAAACAGCGATCATTCAATACCAGAAATAAATTCCATAATTAATATAATGTAAAATTCTTTAGGGATCTTTAAAATTAAAATGTGTTTTTTTAAAACGCAAAAAGTGCGTTTTTGTACACTGTCTTTTTTTATTTAAATCTCATGTATTATACTATAGGTCATCTATGTCAATGAATAAACCAATGTGATAAAATACAGTTTAAATAAATATAACTTTATCTATATGTTACATGTTTTATGTGCAGGGTGTATCAAACTCGATTGTATGGGCCTATTGTGAGGATACAAAAAAATTAAATAGAATTTGGGACAAGTGGTGTTAAATGAGATAATGTAAACTCCATTTTCAATCTAAAGTATTATCTTTGGTTTAACAGAAACGACTAATGACGTCATCAATATTATTTTTTCCAGAAACATACACAAATCACATTAGCGGTGGAAAGATCATGCGTATACTATTGATCAATAAAAGACCAAGTATTATTTTTTAAAGGTAATTCTATGTAATTGTAAAGCTCTAAAAAAGCATGTTCCAATCTAAGGAAAAAATTCACAGTCTAATTATGTATTTGTTTCTTAAGATTAGAAACTGTGTTTATAAAAATTCCTTTAGTGTGTTTCCACATCCAGTTATTTGAATTCCACAACATAAGAACTGATACTTAATAGTCCTTGAAATTATTTGTACCGATACAAGATCTCGTAGTTTTTAAGTATTATTATAGTAGAAATAAACAAAGTGCTTCCTGGATATGAGACACTCTGTACAATTTAGAAACAACATAATTTTATTATGTTTATTATTCTTAGGACTAGTATGGTGTTATAAATATGACGGTAAATTGACAACTAATTCTCCAAAGGTGGTCCGTGGCATATTTATTATAAAACGATAAATTCCTGGAATTATTGCTTAGACTTTTCTAGCCATTATCCTAAAAACCGTCATAAATTAACTTTCAAGTACAAGGGAACTGCCAATTAAATATAATAAGGACCATTATACTGTCCGAAACAAAATATTATCCGAAAATTACAGAACCTCGTAATATTTACATATAAAGAATAGTTCGTGGGAGGAATCCGACTGTCTTTCGGTGTATATTTCAAATTTTATTGTCAAATATTTTCTACAAAACGTTCGTGGCCTCATTGTTGTAAATTTAAAATGCAAATTTACCGTGGTACCCTACAAAAACCGTAGAAATATTATGCACGGAACCAATTTAAAAAGTTTTTACATTTTCTTTCCTCGTGAAGCAATAGAATTATTATAACAGTAACTTTGAAGTTACAACCGCAAGGACTTCTTTTAAACCGTAGACCCGCAAATCGTGTTATAAAACGATTAGCTTTACAGTGTCAGCTGTAAGATGGTATTATTGTATGTTTCTTGAAATTTTATTTCTTTACCACTGATATATCTGACTTTATAGTGTTTGCTTTCTGTAGGTACAAACTGGTTAACCCTAACAATATAATACATCAATAAATGGTAAATCTCCCCTCAAATATAGTTTTACTATAGTTTTTTGTGTTTGTAAATGATTGTTCGGAAAAGAAATGTGAGCTAAAAAACTTAACGAGGATGGGGTAATAAAAGTGTTTCTGTGTTCAATTATTAACGGATCAAAAGTTACAGGGTGTTCAAATGCTCTTCAATTAACCACTGGACTAATTATTGCATTTATTTAACATTGTTATTCTCAAAGACAAAAAATTAATGTAATTTCAAGAACAATCGTTTTGTTAACATTAGTGTTACTTGCTGATTTAACAGTTATGTCATTTTATAACAAATTACATAAAAATATCACCATATATTAATTCATTTTTGTGCTAAAATTGCACTTACCATACATCTAAATAGGAGACTTAGGTTAACGAAGGGAGGGGTCAGCTTTTACTCAACAATACATGTCCAAAAGTTCAGAATCTGCAATGTAAAATTTAAATTATCACTGGCATAAACTTACAATATGAAACATTTTACCAAAAGGTGTAAAAACATTTGTTCTTTTGAGTTATTTCCTAAAATTTTAATTACACGCTTAACTTCTAAATCGTTAGGAATAAAAATACTTTTCTAGTAGTGACGTCACATACCTACGTCAAATAATAGGCAACCACATAGTGCACATTGTCATGAAGAATTTCTCAATATTTTTACTAGATCAATTTTCGACCTTATGTACTTTGGACATAAGTGCCAAAAAAGTTTCTTCTTTGTCACGACCTTAAATATCGCGATAATCTGGCAATATTAGAAATATTTAAGAAGTTTCAAACCTTACGTGACAAACTAAAAGAATTATAGAATTTATATATTTAAATATTGACTTTTATATCTGACAGGATATTATTCAAGAAAGGTTTGGTTGTGGTTAATAGGACGTCTATAATAAAACTCTTGATGAAAAAAACACTCGATAAACACGCTGACCAGATTAAAGTAAAGAAGAGAAAATACGCTAATGATGACAGCGATAACATATCAACAAGATTTCACCTGCGTACGAGGCTATTCTTTCCGAGCATGCGTATTAGGAGTAACACGGCTAATGTTAAATTTTTCGTTCTTAGGCACCTAATTAAAAACTGAAAAAGAGAAAGTGGAGACTACTTAATAAAACAAAAAAACTTTGCACTGTCTACTTATCACTTGGTATTCGTCACTTTTAAACTTCGGTCTCTCTTTTCAAATCATCAAAATTATAAAACAGAAGATTGAAAAGTAAGGAGTAAAAAGTTCAAAAGTACTTGCAAAAAAAACAGGTCCAGGTGCACAGGTCACGGCATAACAACCCAAAAAAACCATCGGTCTCTAAATGTTGATAGTTAAAATTTTATTAATACTCTTTATTCCGCTAAATGTTTAGGAAACGAAACGAAAGGCAATTTTATTTTCAGTTCCATTTTTGATAACAATATGACGGTATATACAGGGTGAGTCATTAATAATGGTACACAGCTTACTGGCAGATTGTTAACGTCAAAATATAGCGATTGAGCCAAACAAGCCTTAATCAATTGTTGCTTCTTTTCGTTCTAAAGTTGAAAAAACATTTTCTTTTTTTATCTATATTTTAAGTATTTATGGGCCGATTGTTTTGAAAATTTGTTGTTTAACGTTTTTTGAGGAGGCAAATACGAATATGCAAACAATGTTGGGATAACGTCTAGAGGGCGCTAGTTATACTGTCCTATCAATGTAAAACTCTGTCTAACTTTTTGTATTTTAAAATTTTGAATTTTTTCTGAACTACAAATTGTTGACCTACGTTCAATTATAAATAAAAAAGGTGTACTAGTTACAAATCGATAAACTAAACCGTTTTCGAGATACATACGTTTAAGTTTTTGAGATTCGGCGGTAATTAAATTAGAAAATTAGCAGGTCTTAAGATACCAAGCCTGAATTAAGAATTAAGACAAACATTACAGCAACTGACGATTTTATTATGCATGTCTTAACAAATTATTAACTACCAGCGACTTCAATGCACTTTCTTAGCCTTTTATTTTTTTATCTGATGTTAAATAAAGTTCTATGTTGTTTGATAATATGAACTGATTCTTGAATGTTTGTCCACAGTTGTTCATGGCCATTAATAATGTTTTTATAAACTAAATATTTAAGATATCCCCAGAAGTAAAAATCCAGCGGATTTAAAACAGGGCTACGTGCAGGCCAAGGTACTTCGCTGCCGCGTCCAATCCAACAGTGAGGAAAATTTCTATTAAGATATTTTATTTTCTAAAAAATAACGACAAGGAAAAAACTACTTCCTAATCAAATCGAGTAGAAAACAATATGGTATTATAGTGACAGCTGTAAATTTATTATGTTCATGCCTACTACTTTGGAAAAAATAATTTTCTAATTTAATTCCCG
>NW_019419353.1:0-8873 GCF_000390285.2 Anoplophora glabripennis
ATAACTTTTTTATGTGCAGTATCATTTGCAATGTTTTTATTAAGCATTTGAGTAGTCAAGTTCAATTACTATTCTAGTATGTTACAATTAATTTAATATCAGGTGGATGGTGGATGCTTTTCATTTCATAAACACCGACAAATGACAAATATGTAAAACCATTTAATCTAAGTTTAAATAGTGTTTAAAGTTTATGAATGGAATTTGTTTTATTTGTTTCTCTTCGTCTTATTAACTTTTTATTCTTCGCGACTACCCCAGATTTTCAATTTACTTACTTAAACATCGATTTATTTCGTATCCTCGTTCCGTATTTAGAATGAGTTATTATATGAACGATAGTGTGGAAGCGTGTTACTTTAGAAACCTTATAAAGTTTTAAAACTAATTTTTGCCGTCATTCAAATATAAGACTTTTTCCTTATTTCAATTCTGATTTGAGTGTCTATTATCGTGAACTTTACGTGCAAAGAAACTATTTCTCACCAGGAAATTACAGAGTAGTAACTAGTAATTAAGTTTTGAAATTCTGTAATTTTTTGTCTTTATTTAGTTTGTTATTCTTCCTCGCATCCAAAATGTTTTTTAATTTACGTTAGAAATTAATGTAACTGATTTTGGAAGTACATACATTGCGTCCTGCAAGGTAAAAATAAATAAAGAAGTTTGTATGTAGGGAATTTGTATCTAAAAAAATAAAAATGCATGGCAATATTACCTTTTTCCATTTTGGAGGGTCAGTAAATAAAAATATTGTAGAAACTATCAAAACAAATATACGACAGGTATGTGTAATTAGAAAAAGAAGAGGATTCCAATAAGCGACAAATATACAGGATATTCCATTAAAAAAATCAAAAGATTGTTTTCAGTCAATTGTTTTTTTTTTCTATATTTCTTTGATATCACCAGAAAATTTCCTAGATCTTTGGTCTTTGCAAAGGAGTAGAATGTTATGTGAATAATAATAACCCCATACCGTGTGTCGAAAAGAAGGAAAACTTTAATTTTTCATTTTATGAAAACAGTATATTTTGTTCAAATGTAGAAAAATGTAGTTTTAAGTAGTGGTTCAACGTATATAGGGTGTCCCCTATTAAGGAATTATTGAGAATTTTTTCACCAAAATTTAACATTTTGGGAAATTATTCTGTTTAGCTAAATAATAATGTACAACTTATTGTTATTTTTGGCAGGCCTTGTAGGTAAAGGACTTTTTTCATGTAAATTTTATTGGAAAAACTTGTTAAAACTTATATCCATACTCCAATTTGAAAACAATTGACCTACATTGATTTTATCAATTTCTTCAAGTGCCTTTTGTGTAAGATATGGAAAAAGTCTTATTTGAAGTTCTATAGGAGAAAATTTATGTTCTAAATTTAGTGGCAATCGATTTTAATTTTACAATTTAATGACGTGCCGAAAAATGTCAAAGATAATGGGCCAATTATCTTCAAACTTGGTATATGGATATGTGCTATTTTTTACAGAGACTTTAACTGGAAATGTAACTGTAAAAATATAATATCAAAATTGTCTTCAGTAACTTATTTATTTCGAAATATTAGAACAGTCCTAAGTACCGATCAACTCTGTTTATACTATGCCCAAATGAATCTCAATTGAGGTGCGGTGTTTGTTTCTGGTTTCATTCAACTCTTTCGTTTCATGTTTTTATTGTGCAGATACGTGTTTTAAGATGTATGTATGTTTAGTGTTACAGAGAGTTATACTTGTAGAAATATATTTAAACATTATAGAATTCTCACGTTGCCAGGTATTTATATTTTTGAAATATTTATTCAAACACAAAACACAAAAGAATTTGTGATAGATAAATATCGAGTATCACAATGTCAATACCAGATAAAAACATAATTTTCATGTACCATTTGCACGATTAAATTTAACTGCTCGTTCTCCAAACTTTGTAGGGCCTAAAATATTTCATTGTTTACCCGTGAACTAAAAAGTATGTGTAAATAGTGAGTTTTTTTCTAAATTAAAGCAATATTTAGTAAATAAATGTTTATATTCCTTACTACAATTGTATCCTATGTTTTGTAAGTTTGACTGTTCCTATACATATTTGTTAGATCATATCATGTCTTAGAGGAAAATAAATAATAATTATTATTGGTATTATTATTATTAACTCGGCTGATAGTAATGTTGAAGTCTGACATAAGTATTCAATATGTTTAAAAGATTGATATTTTGCATATTCATATTCCTTCCTACTTTTTTATTATATGGTTTTATTTTTCGTATTTTTGTTTTTTTCAGATAATTATTTATTTAGTTTTCTTTATTATTAAAAACCTGTTATAATTGCTGTATATGTATGTTTTCCTTATAATTAGGCCTGTTTAGTTATTAAATAAATAAATTAAGGACAGAGTTTTACAGTAAAATTAAAAATTATATTCTTAGGTCACAGGCCAAAGAAGGTATGATGATCTCCTTTACATACAAGTAAATTTTTCTATACACTAAAGACTTTATAGGGGTCTTAAATAGTTGTCTTTAGTGTTTCAAAAACATTTAATTTCACATGAAGACCAACATCGTAGCTTTCTTCAATGTATCCTTCCTAGTAATAATTGTTATATGATACATTTTTCCATTTTACTGGAAAACCATATTTATTATTATGTTTTTAGGAACAACCTTTTCAACTGCCATCACTTACTCGTTGTAAACTCTGACCCTCNTATTATATTGTGAATTTTAATTTAATACATTTTTTGGATATGTTATATAAAAAATAATTAAATGTTTTGCCCTTGACAAAGCCTGCTTATTAATCAGAAACATTTTTTGTCATTCATATTTACAGTTAAGACGATATGTAGATATCCTGTATATAGCAAGAGTCAGAAAATAATTGGTTTTTATGTATTTCTTAACGATACAGTGGCTTATTGAGTTTTAAGGATAAAATCAACTACTGTCTTTGTACAGTGCCGGCCCTTTGAAAGTGGACGACTCTTATAAGCAAATTGTCTATAATTGGCCTTTGTGAAGCTGACTTGAAAATATGAGGTTTAAATCGGCTGTCATTATGTCAAATTTTATGTATGTGTATCATACTAGTTCTAGTGAGCAAAATAAATCCAAAATAGGTAACAAATTATTTATTTTTCCAATACTGAAATATATATCTAAAAATAAAACACTTTTTGTCGTCAAAAAAACGCGATTCGTAAAGTTAGTATTTTGTCCAAGAACCATTTTTGTCTATAACACTGCAATCTACATGGCATTGATAAAATTAATATTCTTTTTATAATCCTCAGTGATGTTATCCCCATGCGTTTTCAATTGCCTCCCAAAGTTCTTCGACGTTAACTGGACGGAAGTTTCTGTCGTAAATTTTTGTCACCATATATCCCCAGGACTTTGAGGGTCAAGGTAAAACATCGATGTTGTTATCAATGAACCATTCTGACGACAATTATCCTGCTTGAAAGTGAAATTCTGAGGATACATCATAGTCACAACAAACATCAGAACTTTGGCAGCTTATCCAAGCCCAAACGTTAATGGAGAATCCATCGCTGCGCTGTGTGGGTTTCACATAAGGCTACGAATACCTTATAATCTCTGGTGGGTAGACACGGACAGAAACATCGAAGCAAGACTGAAAACTTTTTTCGTCCGAAAATATAATATTCTCCCAGAAGTTGCCTGGGCTTCCTACAAATTGTCTTGCAAACTCTAACCTCTGTTCTTTATACTGGGGACTCAAAGCAACTGTATTTGCGGCCACATAATTCTTCAACTCCGAATCTTTCACCCGCTTCCTTGCAGTTCGCACTGATCCAGGAAAATTCGTCTCAAAGAAAGCCGCTACTGCCATGTCAAAAGGATTTATTCTTAGGTGGTGCTTACTTTTCGACGTCCACCTCCGTGAACATAACGTAGGTGACCCTCCGCAATCCATTTTTCTTTTCTGAGTTTAAATATGCTGTTCTTGCATACATGCAGATCATCCGCAATGACCAATCATTCTGAAGTAAAGTTATAGCTCTCACTTTCTCTGGTTCCGTTAAACGCGGCATCTTGAATTACTAAGCAAATTACTAATGACACTGACATATAAAAACTTGTCATAATAAAAAGTAGACCACATCACATTAGAAAAATAAATCGTCCACTTTCAAAGGGCCGGCGGTGTACAATACATCTTATATTGACTCACTTACAACTAGAGCTAGGGGTTTTAGTCGGCTTGTCATAGGCGTGTTCGTCGTAAACAAATGAATAAGCAGGTAGGTATAAATAAAAATAAATAAATTTGCGTACTTTATCAGCGAAAGGTCGTTTTTTATCCATTGGTGCATTCGATATTATTAGAATATTAAAACACGTATACACGAAGTAAACGCGAAGCCAATAATTGCCGTTATTACCGGTTTCGTAAGATACGCTGTAACGACCGAGTCCCAAACTCTACTTATAACATTTTTATATGTTTGAGTAAAAATAGATTTTTTTTTTATTATATAAGAATGACTTTTTTCCTTGGAATTAGAAACAAAAAAGTTTTCCTCTTTTCAACACTGTATCAGTCTTGATCCGAAACATACAGACCCTCAACTTATCGGAAAAAAGTTGCTAATATTTTATAAACATAACCTCACTCGCTATAATGCATTTTTTCTACATCTTTCAGTAGTTTTAAAATCATGTTAGTAATTCTACATTTCAAACATCATTTCTATGACTTTTTTTGAAATATCTACATTGTTATACTACAAAAAATAGTACTAGTAAAATTTTCTTATTTTCATTTTTCGACTTAGACCTCAGAAGTTAATTGCATAATAATGATTGCACTTTCATTTCGTTTAATAGAAACTACAATTCATAATTTTTTTAACACGTATAAATAGCTAAATCTGAAGTATATAATTGAGTGATTTATAAACTTATGTGCTTGAAAATACGGTACCAATTCCGGACGGAAAATGATTGACTTTATTTCAAATTAATTTTCCATTAGATAATTTCGAACCCGTAATACGGACTCATTCGTTAGGAAAACCGTCGCCGTCGGTGGCATTTAATCAGGAAGTTGACTTAATTTTCTTTGTTCCGAAGTTTCCAGTAAAATGGGATAGAGTTACGCCACACCTAGGAATATTTATTAGCTATATTTCAGGAAGAATGATGCCTTTTGTTTCACCCTTCGACCGGTAGCTGCTGTCACCTGAAAAATAGTATAATTTAATCAAAGAAAGAGAGAAGGTTGTGCATTTTTATAGACCATATTTCAGTTTAAATGTCTCAACTGAGACTTAAAACACACATTGTTTCAAAATTCATAATAATTTTGTAATTAGATTAAAAGATTATATTAATTGACTAATTACTATTTAATTAATTAATTAACTAATTAATTAATTGATACTAATTACCTACTTAATATTATATAGGGTGGGTTATGAGGAAATGTACATACTTTAAGGATTTTCTGATAAAAATAAGTACAAAAGTTCACAACGTTCTCATGATACGTAAATGGTCCTTCAGGAAAAAAAAATATATTTTTTTAATATTTCAAGAACGGGCAGAGTTTGGTAACTCGCAAACTTTTATACAGCAATACATACCACAATTTAGTACTCGAAACCCATGCTGATAATTATGCATTTCAATTGCGACCCAAAAAAATGAGCATGCGTACCCGCTGTTAAAATTTCCGGTTCAGTTCGTGATTTGAGTAGGCATCTTCAAGACATAACCTGTAGAAAGTTGTTTATGGGATTTCAATCTGACTGGAGCAGTAAATGATTGATAAATCATTTGAATTCATGATCGTTAGGTCGTAACCCCACAACCCCCTAACTTCATAACCCTGTAACCCCATAACCTCATGACCTAGAGTGAGCGAGATTGTATATCCACAAAACTCTTTGGAAACACATATCTCGTATATCAGGAGTTCGAAAATACATGATTGTGAGTCAGCAGGCTTCCATAACCTCATAACCCAATAACCCCATAACCCTATAAGCCTGGATGCGCGAGGATTTATAACAACGAAAATCTGAAGAATCGACTAGCTACTTTAGTTCTGTTGTAACTCTGTAATTTCTTAACCCGGGACATGCAGGCTTCTGTAGACCCATGATCTGGAATATACAGATTTCTGTTACAAAATCACCCAGGGTATTTTTACTTTGTATATACATCGAAAAAGCGCAGTAGCATTTCCTCGACTGTAATTCAGTGATCGTGAGTTTTTGCGATCAAAATTGTTCAAATAACGAGTTACGGGGTCATGGGGTCATGGGGTCATAGGGTCGTAGGATCGTAGGGTTATGGTGCAATGAGATCATATGTTTTACTCTCAGGTCGGTTTCAAATCTCGAAAACCGCTTTCTAATGCAGTTTTCTGATGTTAGCGAACCGATCCTGGAATTCTGATTTTCGATTTAGGTTCAGCTAGTCCGAATATTATAGTTATATTAGTTTGATCCCATTTACGAAAAAAGTGAGTACTCAGTATTTGTCTCTATTTTAGTATAGTTCATCGTTAGTTTCATAATAACGATAACATTTTTTTTAATCGATAGTTCGGTAAGTGGTTTTGCATATCTATTTTCTATTTCTCAGAATACATAATTCAAAAAATGATACGTACGCTACTAATATTTATAATTTTGAGAGTATCTACTGTTTGTAATCTTTGATCATTACCTTACATAAAGTTTTTCATTTGGTTCTCAGTTTTGGAGAAAAATGCTAGAAATAAAAAATTAANGTTAATTTATATGCTCTTGTTTTTAGGTTTATTTTACACACATATTTATACATTAAATCGATTCTTTTTAATTACTGAAGCTAATAATTAATAGGTATATAACACAATAACACAAATAAATGTTATGCGATTGTACTTAAATTTAAGATAATAAATATTATTATTATTATTATTATTATTATTATTATTAGAGACATTTTTGATTTGGACATCTATTAATATGGACTTTTTTCATAAAATAATTTGGATCATCACTATTTCTACAATTATATGTCTAATAAAGATTTTAATTTATGTTCGACTTTATTAACTTTAGTTGACGACTAATGGCTAAATAACCACCAACATGATTTTTTTTATTTAAATGAAATTCGAGAAGCTAGCTAAAGCGAAATCCGTTTTTCAAATGCAATTTGGTTGGATTTGCTGGGATGTGATATCTTTGACATGGAATAATATCCCACGATGAAAGTGGAGGTGAGATAAACTAGATGACAAATGATCGAATGGTGGAAAGCTAACATTTCGAATGTAATTCCTTCGGTGTGTGTGCAGCTGCTGATATTGAGCTGACGTGATATAAAATGCTAATGGGTATAGGTACCTACATACATAGATCAGATTTTCCCAAGTCTAACAATTACCCTAACATGCACATACACTACATACACACATACATTGACATATACTTTGTATATGTCAATCTGTGTACGAAGAAAAATAAAGACTGATTCAATTTTATTACAGAGAACATTTTACAGCTCTATCAATCAAATGGTGCTATTTTAAAACGTTACTATGGCAACGAAAAACCCAAAACGAAATTATGCTGAAAATTGTTGACATTATACAGGTTATAACTCATTTATTTTCTTCCAAAATTCTGCTTAATAGGTACCTACAACATAAAATGCAAAACGCAAAAGATACAAATATAACTCTGTTCCGAAATTTTATCACATTTCGTTTTGTCTTAAGGTAACATCTGCGGTTTTCGGTATTATAACTTTGAAATTCACGTATAAAAACTGTAATATCTTATTGTATAACATAAAATGATTGCCAAGAGAGTATAGAACGATATACATGATTTTTAATAGAAAAATTATTGAGGACTGCTGAACATCGCTTTGGTATTTACGCGTAACATATAATTTTTCCACTCTAAATCAGATCTGATCAGCTATATGCAGTGTTATACAGAATTCTTAAACTAACGTTTATCTTGTCTATATGTATATATAGTAACCTTATTTTACTAATAGGTACCTTAAAAAAAAGTTAACTGTTTTTAAATTCAGTTGATTTAAAAAGGAGAAAACATTACACAGGCACATATTTTTAAATATTCCTGAGACAACTATTTTATATTTAACTAACAACTGCCATCAATTTAATTCACGAGATGGGGAACTGTTTTCAGAATAAAATAAATTCGCTTGAGGCAAAAGTGCTCTTGAGCTATTATGGAGCAGATTACATTTAGAAATACTCAACACCGAATTTTCCGGCGTGCGGAATCGCGTTGAAAACGTTTATTTGCTTAAGTTGTCAGTTTGCCGTTTACGCATTGAAAAAATTGTTCCTACCATAAAGTATGATAGACACTTTAAAATCATTTTAGTATATACNGCAGATTACATTTAGAAATACTCAACACCGAATTTTCCGGCGTGCGGAATCGCGTTGAAAACGTTTATTTGCTTAAGTTGTCAGTTTGCCGTTTACGCATTGAAAAAATTGTTCCTACCATAAAGTATGATAGACACTTTAAAATCATTTTAGTATATACTTTTGGTCGTGATTATATTTAGTGATTTAATATAGATTTTTTTTAATAAGACATTTACATTAATATTTAGTTTCAAAACTTTTAAAATTGAATCCAGACTAATTACCTAATTAGGTACCTATTTTTCTTTATATTCGCAAGAACGGGCAGAGTTTGGTAACTCGCAAACTTTTATACAGCAATACATACCACAATTTAGTACTCGAAACCCATGCTGATAATTATGCATTTCAATTGCGACCCAAAAAAATGAGCATGCGTACCCGCTGTTAAAATTTCCGGTTCAGTTCGTGATTTGAGTAGGCA
>NW_019419354.1:0-8852 GCF_000390285.2 Anoplophora glabripennis
TAAAATATTTTTTTTTATCTGAATTTTTTACTTATATCTTGGAACCTATGCATTTTGAAAGAATATTGAAGAGGAAAAAAGTTTTAGAATTGAATTTTGCACAATATACTGTAAGTTAAAAATATTTAAATTTGTTACCGATATTTAAAAATAGCAATAATTGATGAAAAAAGGCAATTTAATTAAATTTTTTGGATAATTTTTTAAAATATTTTAATTGCTCTGAGGGCATTTTTTGGTATAAAAAACTTTAGAGTATAATAAAACAACACACCAAATTTCATTAAAATCGCTCCTATAGTTTTCGCAAAATAATTTTTTTAAAAAAATTTTGAAAAAAAATTTTCGAATTTTTAAAATATTGCAAAGCCTCAAATAAAGCATCTACATACTTGAAAACTTTTGCACATAGAAAAGACCGCTCAACCTTTGAAACGGTTTTTGATTCATATCCATAAGTTAACGACAACATAGATAAATCAGCGGAAAAGCTGTCGCTCGCACGCGCGAGAAATGACTCAAAACACGAAAAGTGAGGGAGGGGGGCTTTCGCTCCGAGACTGAATTCAGGGGTTCAAAATGCGAAGGTACGAAAAAAATTGCATTATCTCGGCTTCTAATGGACGAATTTCGAATTTTTATTCCGAAATATACTGTATACTTCTCCCTGTTCTATAGCATTTTTTTAATTACATTTGGATACTGTTCATTAAAAATTTGTATTGCATATCGATAAGAAACATTACCGATTCCATAACATTTCACAAGATAAATTCGTTACTCCAGGGTTAGCATTATTAATAAAAATTATTCGGTGGTCAGTTAATAAAAATAAGTATGTTGACTTTGACATTGACAGGGACATATCCATGGTAATTATATGGGAATAAGATAGTTAAAAATTGCGGCACCGCTGAGGGAAAATTTCACATTTTGAAATTCTTTGGACTAAATGTATGTTTTATTAGGTATACAGGGCGACATAGAAAAAAGTACATTGCATAGTGCCACACAATAGAGGACACTAAAATAAGAAAAAAAGTTCCTATGAACATGGGTCTGCAAGGCC
This sequence comes from Anoplophora glabripennis, assembly GCF_000390285.2. NCBI lineage: Eukaryota > Metazoa > Arthropoda > Insecta > Coleoptera > Cerambycidae > Anoplophora > Anoplophora glabripennis. Next base: position 1,070 of record NW_019419354.1, read on the forward strand.
TTCGGTTAAAAGATACGGGGTGTTGAATTTTATTTTTGTTTGGGTTTTTTTTTGAATATCTTTAGCCAGAGACGCAAGAAATGGATAAAATGTGGTATACAGGGTTTTTTACATTANCCATGTTCATAGGAACTTTTTTTCTTGTTTTAGTGTCCTCTATTGTATGACACTATGCAATGTACTTTTTTCTATGTCACCCTGTATATTTGATTACTGCCCATCATGGTTTCCGAAGATAAGCAAAACTTTTTATCAAGAATAACTTTATCTTGAAAAATCAACAATAAAAAAGTGTTTACGTCTCTTTTCAGTTTTTTTTTTTGGTGGGGTGTAACAATCCTGTTCTCTCAAGGAAAGATACTAAAAAAAATGAACCAACAAAGACTTGAAGAAAGGAAAGTGATTTTTCGTCTTTGTTTGTTCAAAAAATTTAGAAACGTCGATAGTTTCTTCTCGGAAACCCACAGAAACCTTCTGAAAGGATAAAAACAGTCCCACCCGTGCCCCAGAATAGAAAGTCGCGCCCGTCCCCCCGTTCACTCGCGTCACCCTGTACGTCGCGGTGCACAAAAAATAGAACTGACGTGCAGCAATCGCTCAGCAAAGCCCGAAAAGTGCAACGCTTCGAAATGAGGTCACCAAATGCACCAAGGCCATATCATTTGGCAGTAATGCTCGCTTCCAATGGTTTTTAAATGTTGTACATAAGTGCGGCTGTGCGGCTCATTATTTAACGATTTCCAACGCGACCGCTCCTAAAAGAAAAAAAACACTTTCCGACTATATTTCGGCGAGAGGAGCGACTCCTGACCCGAATCTAAAAATTACGGATCGCGATTCGTTGTTTTCAATTAAGTTTGAGAGAGAGAAATCTGAATTAATGCTAATAACATATTTTTACCAAACTGGCATCTTAATAGAATATACAGGGTGTCTTCGAATAATGTATTTATTTATTTATTTACCATGTTGGGACAAAATTAATTTTATTAAATACATCGAAAATCGCTCCAAGGTCTCAAAGTTCATTCTTGCGCTGTAAAATTGGGTCATTGATATTGATGAAGGGAACCATTGATTATATGGCATTTATCGATATTAATGAACAAATTGTTTGTGCAAAAAATTACAAGAACATCAAACAAAAAAACATGGTTTAAAGTTAAGGCATTCTTTTATGTTATTAATATAAATTGTAAACATTAGAGGTCCTGGGTGCGATCCCTGAGGCACTCCTGAGGCAATAATGGTGTAGTTTGAGACCCACACAGACCTCAACAAGTCTATACAAGAACTTGGTGTATGCACCAACCTGAATTTTACAGACATATTTTTTAAAAATCTGTGTTGCTCGGACATAATTTGAGGTTTAACTAACGAGTAAATGTGATTATAGATAAATGTTTCGTAGAATCTAGAGGTACTTAATACCATTTTTCTCTATTTATTTGGATATTATGCCACATGTGAAAAAAAATTATGAAATAATTCAATGACGAATGATTTCTATGAAACTGACATGAAAGTAGACAAATAAAAAATATATATCTATATATCACGCACTTCTATAATGTAATCAAAAATTTACGCATTTGAAAACTTTAAGCTTCGTAAAAAAATTAATAAATTAACGAAACTTAAGACATGAGAGTTTTAACGGTTTGTGAATCGAGTTTTCATAAAATAATTCTAATATCGAAAAATCACTACTCAAGAAATAATCATAGCAGGGTGCGTAGCATTTGGTTTTAGAGTTTATACAGGGTGTCCCAGAAAGACCTCCCGTAAATACAGGGGGTGATAGTACGACAAAAAATAAGAATTTTTTGTCTTATGAACTATATGTCTATCTCCTCTTGTTGTCGAGATACAAAGCGACAGAATAAATTTTTTTAAATATAATTTTTACTAAAGTTTCCAGACGGTGCGAAATATTTTTATAAAATTTGGTATTCCGGGGTTTTTAAGAAGGTTTTTATATATTTCATAGAGGGCGCTAGTTATGCTATATTCTTTTGCTATATGCTTGCTATTCTATACGCTTTTACCATTCGGACTACAATTTCTAATGTACAATTTTATTTTCTAAAAATAATGTACTCTTGTTAGAACTTCCTAATGTGGACGGTTTTCGAGAAAAAAGTTTTTAATTCAACTCTTACAATATTACGGTGTAAAAGTGACTTTTCTCAAAGTAGGCTTATGTCAAAACTTATTGATGGATATTTTAAACTTTATATCAAAATTTTAGTGATTGTTAGTGACTGTAGTTGGTAATGACTAATTACAGTCACTAAAATTTTGATATAAAGTTAATTAGAATTTAAAATATGACTAAGAATGTATGCGTTGTTTATGAGACATCCATCAATAAGTTTTGACATAAACCTACTTTGAGAAAAGTCACTTATTTTATACACCGTAATATTGTAAGAGTTCAATTAAAAGTCTTTTTTCTCGAAAACCGTCCACATTAGGAAGTTCTAACAAGGGTACATTATTTTTAGAAAATAAAATTGTACATTAGAAACTGGAGCCCGAATGGTAAAAAAACCTAACCTTAAAAAAGTTAGAACTTAAAATGTAATGGGAATGTAGCATAACTAGCGCCCTCTATCCCAAAACAAAATTACCCCAAACCCTAAAAATAATTAGACCAGCGTATTTGGCATCCTTAAAAACCCCGGAATACCAAATTTCATAAAAATATTTCGCGCCGTTTGGAAACTTTCGTAAAAATTCTATTTAAAAAAAATTATTTTATCGCTTTGTATCTCGAAAACAAGAGGAAATAGACATATAGTTCATAAGAAAAAAAATTATTATTTTTTTGTCGTACTATCACATCTTGTATAAAAAAAATAATCATGGAAATCTTACGATCCATTAAAATTTGACTCCAGATCAAAACTTTTGAACACTCTGTATAAACCACGTGTCCCCGGATTGACCTATTGATTGATTGATAGGTGAAATTTACCGTTTTTTACGTACAGTTTTTGAATTCAGTGATATCAAATATTTTAGGTTCAATGTTACTAAAAAGAATGTTTTCATTTATCTATTAGAGATTTTTTAAAGTTGTTTCTAGAACTTTATAGACGTGGGTGTTGCAAAATTAATGGATATTATTTGGCGTATGTGACGTCACTCCTAAAAATGTCCATTGCATCATTTCTCTATTTCTTTTTGAACCATCAGAAATAAGGACGTTATAAACGTGGCATTTTTCTGAAATTCGGGGGTCTCGATTTTAACTCACGACCACGATTTTTCAGATTAGCGTTACGGCAGATCTCGAACGGCTCTTAAACGAGAAAAAATACGTTTTATTGCCGTTCTTAGAATTCACTCTTTGTACGTGTGTTTTACGACAGCACCAAAATAAGACGTTAGATAAAATCTCATGAGAATGAGACAATAAAGTGCATATAAACTAATTTTTATTGCGGGCTTACTGCTAGCACCGTCGCAAAATCGTAAAACTGGGTATGTGAGGTGTGCCCCCACAATAAATTTTGAATTCGCTACGTTTTAATTGCGCTTTATGAATATATGCACGCGGAAAAACATTTTTAGGACATGTGGATATGAATTTAGTTTAAAACTTTAAAAAGAAAAAATCAAAATAATGTTTATAACACAGCGCCAGCGAAATAGAGGTGGAAAAATTTGATAAAAGTTAGTTTTGAAAAAGTCAAAATAGTAATAATAATAACAAAGCTTAAAAAAATAAGATTGGAAATATCGAAATGTATACTTGATTTTTTTTACTATTTTAATTGGAATAAAAAAAAATTATAGAAAACTAGTTGAGTACCGCTGAACTCACTGTGGCATTTACGCCTAACATAGATTAATTATGCAATGTTGCCGGTGCTACACAAAATACTTTAACTTTTGATTACATAGAAAGAAAATAAATAAATAAGGATCTTTTTAGATGACGGATTTAAGAAAATAATATTTGCGTAAATATTTGAAATATGCATTGCTGAACTCATTTAGTCGTCGTTAAAATACAGGGTGATTCACAAACGATGACCAAAAATGAAACCTCGTATCCTTTGGTGAATTTTAATGGCAGTCTTTGCTACAAAGTTTTTATTTAGGACACTTCATTAACAAGATACAGTGTTAAACGTCAAAAAATATTATAAATTATTTTAAATGATTTAAAAACCAATAAATTTTGGCGTACCTCAAGGTTCTATACTTAGCCCCTTATTATTTTCTATTTACATGTCGGACTTCAATCAGGTTTTAAATATATGTAATATTCATCATTTCGATGATGATTCTCAAGTATACTTCAACTTTTTTATTGAAGACTTACAGTTCGCTAACGAAGCATCAACAACGATTTAAATGAAGAATTAAAAGAAATTTAATAAAAGAATCTCTAGACATTAAAATAGCAAATGAGTCTATAAAAATTAGTAATGAATGTAAAAACTTAGGTCTGTGGTTTGATGAAAGTTTGAGGTTTTCCAAGCATATAAATTATTTATGTCAAGTATCTTATAGTATTTTAAAACAGCTGTACCCTAATCGAGACCTAATGAACTCGGAATTAAAACTAAACCTCTGTAATGCTTTAATAATCTCAAAAATCTCATACTGCGATACTGTCTATGGACCCGCACTTTTAAAGACTGATTCGACACGTTTACAGAGAATTCAGAATTGTTGCTTCAGATTCGCTTTTGATAAAAAAAAATTGATAGTGGTATTACTAACTTGATTCACAACTCTAATCATTTGAAGCTTGATAAACTTCGTAAATTACACTTACTGTGCAATAAAGTCTTAAGTACTCAGTCCCCGCCATATTTATTTAATTAACTACACAAAATTCACAAAAATACTTCGAATTTTGATACCCGGTATGCCCATTTGCTTGAAATTCCTCGCCACGCCACTGCTCTGTACACTAGGAGTTTCTCTTATATTGCACCTAAGGAATACAACAATTTGCCGGACGAGTTTAATAATTTTTCATTAATTAACTTTAAAAAGAAATTATTGCTTGATGAACGTTAATCTTGATGATATTTGGCTCATTTCTCTAATATTATTTTTGTAATTATCGACACTGTTTATTATTTTTGTAATTATTGTCCACTGTTTCGACATAGTTGATATATACTTAGTTTTAGTTTGGTTTTGCGTAAAAATGTTCAGTAATTAAATTCACAATGTGTTATGCACGCTCTTCTAATACATTTCATTGTATTTAAATTTACTTTCTTCCTATTTATTGACACTATGTATTAAATATTTCTTGTTTGGAAATAAAGACAATTTATTATTATTATTTATTACTAGCTTTTACCAGCGGCTTCGCTCGCATTGAAGCCATTAAATAAGTATCAGAGATCAAGGGTAACATCACGAATTAACCACAAAAATGACATTTAACCTGAAACAATAAATATAGAAAATCTTTCGCAAAAAGTATTTTTTTTTTTTAATAAAAAGTATCCTATGTTTTTCTAATACCTTCAAAAATATGTGTACAAAGTTTGATGATGATCGGTTATTAGTAGGGAAGTAGGGATTATTAAAAACTAGTAAGTAAAATAATTTGAAATTGGGCACATGTATTTATGTAAACGTTGTCCAAAATCTGAGGGCTTTTCCTAAAATTTACATGCTCCAGTGGCGGAGGTACAGGGTATAAGTGGGATATTTTTCTAATTAAAATAGTACCTATGCCACTGCTTTACGGTAACAACCACAATATTTTCGGATTCGTCTTTAAATTTTCTGCAAATTACTACTCTCCTATGTTTTTCGAAGAAAGCCTGATTTTCGAGTAAGCGTCCTTCGAAAAACTTTACAGGAAAGACTCCCCTTAAAAATCACCAAAGAATACGAGGTTTCATTTCTGGTCACCATTTGTGAATCACCCTGTATATATACATATTTAAGGTTTACCCCGTGCAAGAAAATATTCTTAAATTTGGGGGAAACTCAGGATACCAGTTTTTTATTCAATTCTAAGCATTGGTGTGCTTCAATTTTTCAAATACTTGGTGAAAAAATAATAAACACATACTTTAATGGCGTTTCTAACGACATAACTGTACTTATGACATTAGAAAGATAGTTAAAATCTGTGTCAAACGTAAAAGGCTTAATTTAAAAACACCCTATACATAGTACGCCTCATTCACAATATTTTCACGCAACGCTCTGCGTACAGCTTTAAACGGGGTGTAATTTATTACGTATTAAAATTTTACTGTGTCTCTGCACCGAAATTCATCAGAAAATTCCCTTAGCCGCCGCATATTATATAATTCGGTGACCACGGCCATCAATTAACATCTCGCCGGTCCCCCCTCCCTTAGCCCCCCGGGCAATTTGTCCCCCCTCCCCCTCCCCGGACGGCCGCAGTTCCACGTTTTTTTTTTTTTCACGACGCGGCCGCATAGCCATTTCCAAAATAAAAGAGCCAGTTGTTAGTTGTTACGCCACTATGAAAAATAAACCAGCTGAAGGCATCGCGAGGCCCGCGCTTGTTGGTCGTTTTGTTAAAAAGTTGTCCAAAACTTAACGACCCCTAGCATTTAAGGCGGTGTCGATGCCCTCCGAAAATAGCATCTTGTTTCAAATAACGTAATTAAACACTTATTATTTGCTTGCGACAAAATGCCTCAGCTACCAGCGGCGTACCGCCCGGATTGTGTCGGTTTTAATCGATCAAATCGAATTAAATTTATTTACTCAAAAAAGAGAAAAGAAAAATTCATTTAGAGAAAATTTGTTAATAAAAACATAAGAAAGGAAACAAAAAATAGAATAGAACAGGATAACATAAATAAAATAATACCTACAATTGATTTATGGGCGATTAATAAAAAGAGACATAATAATATAAGAAAAACATACCCGCCACCTTAATTAATATGTACATAGCGAAGCAACGGTTAATCACAAGAAAATTTTAATTAGCTCGTAAAAATAAAACAAAACATAAAACAAGATAAAGAGAAAACAATGAAATTATTAATTATTATAAAAGTAATAATAACTACGAACTCTGGTGTTAAAATATTGTAACAGTGGCATACAGTCAATGTTATTATTAAAGTAGTTTAAGTATATAAAAATAAGACATTCATAATTCCTTCCCAAAAAAGTGGGTTGGGCCTTGGACCAGACCAATGTCTCCTAGTACTTTGACCCATTAAATCAGAAACTAAAATCAGAATTCCCGACTTCGTAAGCACATGACCCCATGACCCCAAGACCCCATAACCCCGTAACTCCATAACAAGGATTGTGCGAGAGTGTTATGGGGTTAAGGGTTCTGAGGTCAAAGATTACGGGGCTATGAAGTTATTGGGTTACGGGGTTACGGGGTTACTGGGATATGGAGTTATGGAAGATTGTCAATTCACAATTATATAGTTTCGGACTTTTAATGTATGGGATATGTTCCCACATAGTTTAGTAGTTATATATACTCGCACGTCAAGGATATGGGGTTACGAGGCTATTGGGTTAAGGGGTTAAGGAAACCTATCAACTCACAGTCACGTAGTTTCAGACCCCTGGCGTATGAGATCCATATTCTCAGAGTTTTATGGTTTTACACTCTCGTACATCACGGGTTATGGGGTTAAGGGTTTTGAGGTCAAAATATTCTTAAATTTGGAGGAAACTTAGGATATTGGTTTTATATTCAATTCTACTAATTGGTGTGCATCAATTTTTCAAATTATCGGTTAAAAAAATAAACGTAGATTTTAACGTCTCTAATGTCTTGACTTTA
>NW_019419355.1:0-3163 GCF_000390285.2 Anoplophora glabripennis
TTTTTTTTGGTTTCAAAAATTATCGACCCTGGTCTAAACGCCCTTAGATACTTGAAAATTTAATCACTTATAGAAGGGCCCTCAAGCTTTCAAACGCTTTTTGAAAAATTCGAATCCGTCAATTAAGACAGCTCTGGCGCTTGTTTAAACATTGGTCGAATTTTTGTACTTATAAACAAGTAGAATAACTTTGTGAATATTCAATCAAATCAAATTTTTTGAAGCAGGTTATAAAAGTTATTGGAAAGACGCTTCTTTAAAAAAAAACAGATCGATAGGTCAATTAGTTACGTAGCAATAGCCTATCAAAGTTAACCATCATTTACACTAAATGTACTGGGACATTCGGGCTAATTTTTCGAAAAATACCTTTGGTATTCCGACTACTTACCAGGTCTAAGTTTGCAATACTTTTCTTCATTGGAAACCTACTTTAAAACGCGTTTAAAGTTATTTATCCACGACTATTGTATAATGTACCCATTATACGTCTGTTTACTCGACCTTAATAATACCCACTAATCACGGCAGTGATTAATGAGTCATTAATCACTACTGTCAGATGCTTCCTTAATTTAGCTATAATATTATATTGTTCTGCTACAAACAATCCGCTTTTAAAATTTTATCGTGTAAACCACTAAATATTTTCAATTCAGTGCTGTACATATAAAAAAAAAATTAAAAAAGTGAATTTTCCTAGACCGGAATCGAACCCGGGACCCGCGGTTGGAAGGGAAAGAGCATCTACACTGAGCCATCAGCGACTTCATTTGTGCGAGTCGTATATCTGTTTCTTAACATACCATGTTTTTCGAAACATTTCAAAAAAAACTTCAACAAAAATATTTAGTAGTCGTGGATAAAGTATAGTATTCTACTCCCGTATAATGGGTATTATTCACTCGGTGATTTAGGCCACTCGCCTGCGGCTCGTGGCCGTAAACTTCACCTCGTGAATAATACCCATCATTATACGCTCGTTGAATAATATACTATTATNTCCTGAAATTTCTTCTTATGCTTTGACCATGATGTGTCTCGTAATTTATACTCGAATAGCAATTCGACGAGTCCGGTACTGGTAAACTAGTCTTCCTGATGTAGAATCGACGGCAGCGCGCTAGTCATCAAAGCAAACCTGTATTGGTCCACTAGGTCGTAAATAATTTTTTTGTATGGTACACGGATTCCCTTAGCTTTGCCGCTTTGCTAGTGCAGTGCAGAGCATTGCTTGGCGGGGTATGTTGTTGGTATAATACGTATTATTATTTATTAGTTGATATTATTATTTGTTCATATCGTAACCAGTAAAGGGTAATAGTTATTAAAATAAATGTTATATGTAATTATCTAGTAATTTAGCGTGGCTCTCTGGAAACTCTTTGAAGCGGAGGATAAAATGGAGTAAACAAATAACTTTTACGCAGTTTTGCAAATCAATTCAGCTGATACATTGCAGAAAAACGAGTTGTTTTCTGCCGAGCTCTACTTTTTATGACAAAAACATACGTGTACATCCATAAGTGTGACCAATTTTGGTAAAAATAAATTTAAACTCAGCTATAGTGAATGAAGCAAAAGATTAGTCACTTTCAAATATAATTACATACAAATAAGCCATTAAAAAACTGGTAGTCACAATTGAATTTTTAAAAACGTATAACCCCTCGAATGCCGTCTTTAAATTATGGAAATAAATTCAGTGAAAGCGATTCTGAGCGAAGTTCAGGAGTTGCAGTTTCGTAAATTGGATTAAAATCAGGAGAACGCGGCGACCAAGTAGGGAGAGTGGTTCAGAATAGAACCACGTAGTCGTCCGCAAGAAAACTTTATTACAACATCCTGTTTTTGTAGAGATTTACTCCGAAAACGGTACGTGCGGTATCGCCATGCCCCCCTGGATTCGACAGGCCGAGATCTAAAAATACCAGAGCGCGCGAACCGCAACCAACGACTCGGAGACACGTTAGAGAGTGCGTGATTGTACGGGGTGGCCCAAAATACGGTACCGCTGGGTGTCTGACAAAATGTAAAAAATACGCATTTGCAAAAAATTTAATAAAAAAGTTCGGTGTCTGGAAAACTGTTGTAATGTTAAGTTTGTTACCTATTCTCATTACATATTATTATTTTTTAATTAAGAAAAATATGTAACAATTGTAACATTAGAAGATAAAGATGTTCAAAATTGCTACACTTACCGTGTATATTTCCGTTTCTCAATTATTATTTTTTACCCAATATACATAAATAAATGCCAAAAGTTGCAACAGAAACTTGGCAACAGCGCACGAATAAGGTGAGTTTCTTATTTGTTAAGTTGGCAGTCCTTGTCGTGTATACAGATATATATTATGTTATGTGATCGTTCGCACACCTGATTACTTTAACCCATAAAATGTCGGATGAAGAAAAGATTCGGTAGAAAGGAAAATGTGTGATAAAAAGAAAGTATGAGTGCTTGAGAATTAGAACAGAAAATAGCAAAAGCAGGAAGAAAGCTATCGAAGAGAAGATTGTGGAACCTGAACCTCCGCACACCGTTCGTAGGCCAGGAAAAGAGCTGGGAATGACCATTTTGTTTCGGCAATCTGAATTTATCACTATAGATGCTAAATATTATGTACAATAACATGTTAGTTTCCACAGTCATAAAAATTGGAGGGGAACATTGTTTACAGGGTGGTTAATTATATAATTTTTACGTAAATTCACGTTTTTCGCTTATAACTGTTTTCCGTTCGTTTCCACGAGAAAACAGTAAGGTACTTTATTTTCGCCTTCAAAAGACCTACAAAACTAGCCCTCGAGCATCATAAAATATTGATTAGATCAAAAGTTATAAACAGAAAAGTAGTTTATTTATGACTTTTGAATTAAACATTTATAAACTGCGTTATTATTACCAGAACGTTTTGGCATCGCATCCTCTCATTCCTTATCACTGTCTAATAACTCACACGAAATTTGGAATCGGTAAGTTGAACAGTTTACAAGTTATGACCCGAGTTATGACCTTATAAACAAATTAGTTAGGGCTAGTTTTGTAGGTCTTTTGAAGACGAAAAAAAAAGTACTTTACTGTTTTCTCGTGGAAATGAACGGAAAAAAGTTATAAGCGAAAAACGTGAATTTACGTAAAAATTATACAATTAACCAC
>NW_019419355.1:4889-9201 GCF_000390285.2 Anoplophora glabripennis
GAATTCTTTATAACTGAACCGATTGACGTGAAATTTTGACTGAATGTGGGGAATGCCTCAAGGAACAAAACTTATATAGTGCCGAAGTGTGCTTTTGCCCTGGGGGTGGAAATTTTTACGCCCAAAATAACCACAGGAATCGATAGAGGAGTCAATTTTAAGTAACAAATGTTATATAAAGTTTTTTGGATAATCCAATACTTTCCGAGTAATTCGTCATTGAAAATGTTGATTTTTTACTGAAAAAGTGCTTGTTTTCGGACAGTTTTTTGCAAATAACTCTGAAACCATTGGATTTAACGAAAAATTGTAATGAACAATGAGAAAAGTAATAAAAAAACAAATATAATGGCATTATTTAGTTTTTCTCTAATTGCAATATAAACCGAGTTATGGATTTTTAAACATTATTATATGTTAGATAAAAACTAAATTGGTACCAGTTAACGTTAAATAACGCCAAAACCATAAATATTAGGAAAAAACCATTTGAACCTTTTTTAAAATATTTTGAAAAATCTTTAAAATGAGTCTTTAGAATCAAAATTAACGGAAATATGATAGAAATAACATTCTCAGATAGTCTCATTTTTTTATAGAAAAAATTAATAAACAAATCAGTGCCTTTGGCAACAGAATTAAAATTAAATGCAATCCATTTACAGATTTCTTCATTTATGTTCTAAGAATGTGTTCTGGGTCTTTGGCTCACTTACAAAGCATGATTTCGAAAAAAACTTAATTTTTGAAATGTAAATTTTTCAAATTTTTGGAAAAAATTCGATTTTTACGCTGTAATTTAAAAATTAAAGTGTGTACGAAAAAAAATACAAGATTTAGCTTTATTTTTGCTGAAGATTTTGCTTTATATTTTTATTTCTCTAAAATTAATATTAATCGAGAAATCGCCATTTTAAGTTATCATATGAATGACAGAACCACCCTCTTCGAGACCTTTAAACCCTTCAAACTTAAAAATAAATGGCTTAAAAAAGATGAACTCAACAGTTCATGTAGCCCTTACAATTCCCTGCAAAATGAGCCTTTGTGCGATTAAAAATCTTAAAAAGTAAGAAAGTTATCGTCAAAAAAATAAACACGTGTATAGGTGATAATTTTAGGAAAATTTAGGTCGAACAAGAATTTTGAAACATTTAAATCTTTTTTGTATATATACGTATTTAGTATGAGTGTATATTCGAATAAACTAGTACTATATTATAATAGAAGAAAATGATTTCGTTGGTTGGAATCGTTTTATGAGAATGATAACTAGTTGTAAAGATAATTATGATGTATCCAAAATAAATTTTTTACCTTTCATCAATGGATCAGCAAGTGATTACAACACCTTGTATACTGCTTTGGTAAAAGCTAGTGAAACTGCTTTGAAAGAAGATATGAAAACTTGCATTATAACATTTTATAAGAAGGGAATCAATGTTTATTTAATACGAATGCACATTTAAAATGTTTCTACTCTTTCAATAATATTTTTGATTTTTGAAAATTTGCAATAGATAAAAAAGATTTTTTAATCAAGAAATCAATTTTAATTTGATAAAAATGCATGATTAAAACGTTTCAAGTTGAAAATTTTTTTTTTATATTATTTTCATCCAAAGGGGTGGCTTTTAAAGGTTTTTCCGGGTTGAAAATTTGGGATACATTAAGTTTCATGTTAAATAGCACATGGAATTACTTATACTGCATAAATAAAAAAGATTTGATTACATAAAATGCTAAAATTTGTATTTTTCTTTTTTTTCCAATGAGGGGTGGTTTTCACCCCTTAAAAACAAAAAGCACACCTAGCGCATGTATAAGTTTTGAAGTGGGGGGTTAGATGAGCCTAATTCTAAATTTTGAGAAAAATCGATACAGTTATAAAAAATTCGGAGGTATTACTATGTTTCCAGCTACAGTAACTGGGCTAGTATACAAACCAAGAGAGACGAAATTGAGGCTGTATATTCCAAGTCAGAGTCAGAGCTATAGTTCATTGGGTATAAAAAGTTCTAGAAGATTAAACTTACTGCATTATTACTACGGCTACTTTAGAACTGATTTTTTTAAAGGCATGTGATGTCTGTTGTCACTTAAAAGAACAAAAACGGTGTTTAATTTTTTAAACAGGATCTCCGAGAATACTATACTATAAGGGACGAATGCAGCAAAGAAATGTGTCAAGGACTTCCTCGTTCAGCACCCTCGACGTAAACGAAATGGGGGTAGAAACGCCGCAAAAAAAAAAAGAACGGTAAAGGTGGATAACCTATTTACCAAATCGAGCACGATGTGGCTTTTTATAAAAACATCGTCGTCAGTGGCGGAGAAGTTGCGGATTTTTCAGAGGGGCGGAAGCGATATGTGGGGTGATTTAGAAGAGATAGAGTATAGCTGAGACACCACGCCATATTAAATGTTTCATGGTTAAAAAAAGGCTCTTCACAGTTATACGAGAAAGAGGGAAAAGGTTCAAGTAACGAAGATGACTTCTGTAACTGCATATTATGGATAATGCAAATATTTGGTGTGTTAGCAATACAGTAAAGATTACTTGAGGGAAAGAAGAGGAAACGATTCGTTATTTTTTCACAGATCCAACTGATGATGATGAGTATTACATTCATAATCCTAATGCCTAGTCCAGATCTACTGCTTCTCCGCCAAACTAGATTCTTCTTTCTCAAAATATTTTAAGGAAGAATTCGTCTTGAAAATTGTCTTCTTCAAACCCTCCCACTTCTCCCTCTTATATTAAGAAATATATACCTAACCCGCAAAAATTCCTATAGCTGCTGCACTATGGAAGATATTCTTTGAAATATTGAAAACGAATCAATGGTATCTTAGACTACTTATACCCTTAAACTTTTTTCGCTGTTTTTGTATAGAGATATTCTTTACAAACATTTGTATGTAAACATTATGAGTAGATCTTCACTAAGTAGGTTTTGGTTTTCCATTGGTAGTGTCCGACAAAAAACCTAAATTCAGTAGAGGGTGGAAGAGAAAAGTCCAAAGATCGAAATATGCTCTTTACGTTTATCGAGATTCCTAGGCATTGCCAAGAGGAATCAATGAATCCTCATCGACATTTCTAGCCGACAGATGACGATAACCCCCTAAATATAAGTACACAGGTACTGCTTGTAGTATTTGTGCGGGACCTCATAGGCTGGGTCATTACGACCACCGTAACTTTGCTTGGTATGGCAAAACTACGTTACTTTAGTCATCTGGAAATATTTGCGAAATGTTAATCATCTAATTGATTTGTAAATGTATTCTGATCTTCGATAACGTGTTTTTTGGTACGACCAGAGACCAGGAAGTACCTTCGATGAGTTTTGCACGGATCCGTATTGAGCCTCAGTCCCAAATTGCTACGTCTTGCTTCTAATGCGTAGACAGTGAACAAACGACACTAACAATCAGACAGAAGTCGTAAAGGTCCAGCGGCAGGAACTAAGAAGACACGTTTTGGGCGGTAGTTCCATTACATCTCTAATGGAGAATCCGATTTTCACCATCCATAATTTATTGTAGCGTAAAACTTTCAAATTCTCATGAAATTCTGCCTACCCACTTATTTTCGATGGCGTTGGGACACTGATCTGAAGTTGATTTTGTGCCACCGAACCAGTTTTCTAACCCATACACTTAACACAACACTCGTAGTCACTACTCTGTAAAAAAATCAGTGTGAGTGTTCGGAGTGAATCTACTGAGTGAAATTTTTTTATAGTGTAGTTAATCACCATATTTTGGGTTCCCCTACATGCCTCTGCTCTGTGTCGGTTGTTATGCGAAACATCCTGTATATTAAATAAATACAACATATAAATATTTCTACATAAAGTTGGGTTAGGTCAGGTTCAGATTTTGGTGCCCTTAGAAATAAATTTACGGTACTTAGTAACCTTATTTCAGAGGATGGCAAAAACGGCAGAGGGGGAAGTTGTAGGTGTGACGACGTAATAACACTACGTTTAGTGGAAACGTCCGAATTAATTAATGTGAAGAAATAATATAAATATTATAAATAGCCCGCTCAAAATAGACATTTCAAATAACGAAAATTCCGACAGAGCTAAATTTTGATGGAGACCTTGGGTACAGCATTTGAAATAAAGTATTGAAAGTCCCCATCGATCCCATGTGTGCTAAAAAAGTTATTCGGAGTCAAAAGTCAAAATTTGAGGTTTTTTGGATTTTTTCGAAAACGGTATGTTTTATCAAAAAAGTAGCTCTGACAAAAATTATAGATCTCCAAATTATCTACAAAAATCTTTTTTTAAGAATCACC
>NW_019419356.1:0-7509 GCF_000390285.2 Anoplophora glabripennis
ATCATACCATTAAATTGATTTTAATTATTTACATTTTTTGCTCAAAAAACGTTAACTTTACGAAAAAATAACAAGGGACCTTTTTTGTTTAGAATGAATCAGGCTATCTGAAATCAGGCTATTTTAAATGTTAAGGTAGTGATAAGAAAAAAGTGACGTATGAGACAAGTCTTAGGGGTGGCTTTTCTACCTCTTACAACCGTAGGGGAAAATCAACAAATTGTTTGCTGACTGCCTTCTCGATAGCAGAAAACATCTACTTAATTTCATTTCTGTTACTATTTTGGTATTTGAGAAAAATATTAAAAACTAGTTTTTTGGCACTCTCTTTAAGTGGTTGTATCTTCATAGGCGATGTTCAAATGAGATTTTTTTATGAAAGACCCACCTTATTTTTCGACAGGGAATCATCCCTTTTATTTATTTACACCCTGTATTTTATTATTAGCATCTTTACTTTTAAAGTTATTAAAGTAATTCAAATAAATTCAGCAATATAGAAATGGCAGACATGCATTTTATGTGTGGACATGTCAATGGTAATGGACTTGAAACTTATTATCTGTATCGTATCCATTAGCAGTTTCAGGGTAGTGGAAATTTAGTAAACATTTTATCGATTACGGAAAACCTAGATCTGTTCCCATGCCTAAGATAGAAGTGCAAATTTTGAAGCAAGTAGGAGAGAGTCCTTTGCGACTATTAGCCACTCNTTGGGAAAGCTTGGTAAGATTTTATTAATTATTTAAAAAGTTATTAACAATTAAAGAAAAAGCACTTTTTCCGTTTAATTTTGAAATAACTTTTTTGTTTATAAAGCAATTTTAACTTATAATGTCTCATTTTAAAGATGAGTTTCTCTAGATCAAAACGTCTGTTGAACTTTTTTGCTAAGGTTAATAGTTTTTTTACAATAACGCGTAGAACGAAAAATGACGAATTTTTGACCTAATTGTTGATAAAAAACAATGATGCTATACTTTTTTCATTTGATGAGACGCCTTTTGTATTATCATTCCCAAGACTATCCAACAATAAAATCACGCCCAGTAATTAATAAATTTCAAAATATTTCCTTTCCTGGTCTATTACTCAAATGGTAGTACCATAGCAAGCTTTGGTTATTTGGAAACAAATCTTACTATAACTTGTTGATAAGTAACTTATGTCAAACAGTGTATTCTGGTAAATTTGTGTGTAAAACTAATAATATAAGAAATTCGAGATATGGTATGCATTTATGCAAAACAAAAATTAATGAACGTTGTGCGTGTCGCATGTATTTTGAAAGTTACCCAAACAGATTACATTCAAATCACAAATAATTTAAAAATATTTATGATCGGTTAGCAGATACTGGGTCGTTTCGTCCTAAAATCTGAGAGATATTTTTCTTCGTGTAACACAATATCCTGAAATAAGTAGGTAGTTTTTAATTTTTTTCTGAAATACCAAAAACGTGGCAGAAATGAAATTAAGTAGGCGTTTTCTACTATCAAGAAGGCACTCGGCAAATAATTTGTTGATTTTCCCCTACGGTTGCATGGGATTGAGAAAGCCACATTTAAAATAGCCTGATTCATTATAAACAAAAAAGGTATCTTTTATTTTTTTGTAAAATTAAAGGTTTCTGGGCAAATCAATATATATTAAAATCTGATAGCTCCGTCTGCGTCGCACGATCGCCACGAAAAAGCGCCGATTTCCAGACTCAAAGGCTTTGCGGGGAAGCCGCGCAGCGGCGACCCGCGGGGGGCGAAGCCCCCCGCCTGCCTTCCTCCGTCCGAACGGCGTATTTCGATGGCGATTTTTTGTCGTCTTCGAGGTGAATTTTGAGTTTTCCTCGGGCTCTGCGAGGGGCGCGGCCCAATTTTTGTGTGAACGGCGATAGTCCGACACGCCCACCCGCAGAAATCAGACGGTCGCCGATCGCCTGGAATCGCGCGCGATTACGGCTTTTTTATTTTTTATTTCCCCCATTTNCCTTACAACGGTAGGGGAAAATCAACAAATTGTTTACTGACTGCCTTCTCGATAGCAGAAAACTTCTACTTAATTTCATTTCTGTTACATTTTTGGTATTTGAGAAAAATATTTAAAACTAGTTTTTTGGCACTCTCTTTAAGTGGTTGTATCTTCACAGGAGATGTTCAAATGAGATTTTTTTATGAAAGACCCACCCTATTTTTCGACAGAGAATCATCCCTTTTATTTATTTACACCCTGTATTTTATTATTAGCATCTTTACTTTTAAAGTTATTAAAATAACTCAAATAAATTCACCAATATAGAAATGGCAGACATGCATTTTACGTGTGGACATACCAATGGTAATGGACTTGAAGCTTATTATCTGTATCGTATCCATTAGCAGCTTCAGGGTAGTGGAAATTTAGGAAACATTTTGGCGATTACGGAAAACCTAGAACTGTTTCCATACCCGAGATAGAAGTGCAAATTTTGAAGCAAGTAGGAGATAACCTTCTGCGACTATTATCTTCATCAGAGTACCTCTGCTCTCAACATTTTTTTAAACACCCTGTATACACTCAAATAAACTAATTGAAGATAATATTTATCCTGTGTATGTACGTCCTAATCTAAACACGAGAAATTATCTCGACACGAACATAGTGACCGCTTTCGAAAATCGAAATATGCTTGTTTCTCCGAGATACGTCATCGCACCATCATCTGGGTACACTTAAGGGATTAAAACAATTTCCATATTCATACCAGTGACTTATAAGTTGTTTCTAAATACTTTGTCGCCTTAAGTCATATTTAAATCTCGGTCGGGACGGGCAAACAATGTCGCGGTTAGGCTTAACGTCGGACACGATTTTCCGACTCAATTACCGCGAGGATTAAATCCTTATAAAAATGCGGGAATGTGCATTTTTAATTATGTGTGTAACCTAATACGACTCGAACTACTGATAAGAGCCCCTTTGACATTCTCGTTTTTTGTAAGGGGAATTCGTTGTGTGTTCTTTTTATCGCGACTCGCATTATTACAAGCTTAATAAGATAATTAGTAATGGTTAGCTCCAGCAAACGTTAGTAAACTGATTAAAACCACGTTACCATTGGACAAATAGTAAAATAATGGATCTCGAATGTCAATATCGATATAAAAATTGTAAATGTGGTAAAAAATTAAGCCCGTTAAGAATGTTTTCTTATAACTATCAAAATCCCCATCGAGGCCTTAAGGTACAAGGAATTGCAGTTCTGAAAATGTTATACCTCCAAATATTTTCTGAATAAATGAAGATATTGAACCAACATTTTGTGTATCAATACATCAATACAATTTCATTTGGCCTGAAAAAATTAAATCACAATACCGGCGGCGCCGGTTTAAAAAATGCCCGCTCTATTTCTTTAATAGCTTTTGTTTTGGTACAAATTTGCAATAGGTATGAGACATTTCGATAAACGTAGCATTTTTCGAACCGCAATCTCACCACAGGGATCTCGATTGTCTTAAAGTACACGAATGATTACAATCGTACTTAACTAACAGATAGCTCAAAACAATTGGCAGTCTTATCTTATGTGTCTGTATCAAATGGATCCATTTACATTTTACCTGAAACAAAAAGTCATATCTTAACTGTATCATTTTTCCAATCAAATGAGTCAGGAACTGCATTATAATTAGTAGTAATTAATGTAACAAACAAGTATTTTGCATAAATCTATAACTAAAGCAATGCGTTTACAGGTTAGCTAACAAGACATAATTTACGGGAATGATAATTACACCGCACCTTTCTCACTTATTTCACTTCGACAGCAAACTCAAAACACCATCACTACACACAAGGTAATTTCGCGAAATATTACTTTACTGTAATTTTTTTCTTGAACAATTTTGTCATCAACACGTATACGCATTACCTTAGCAAACGCCCTACTACGTTTTAGATAAACAAAGGAGATTTTGGAGATGTCGTTTATCGATGCTTTTTTGTTAACATTGTAACTCTGTCCGCTGCAATGCGGTAGCTGTCGTCACTACTGATGTTTTTCTTGAAAATCAGTGAGTTTATATTTCCGATCGGTAACACATTTCAGTTTTATATTTAATTCTTAATTATTACTATTAATTAATTACTGTTATTATTAATTATTAGATACTATTAATTGATTATTATTACTAATTATAATTAATTATAATCGGTATTCAATTAAGCTATTTAATTAATTTTATTTAATATTGGGACATATTAAATCAATTAAGTAGAAAGTAATAAAATATTTTAATGTGGCTTATATTATTCTATGGATTTACTTAATTTGAAGAATAGTCAATAAAAATTAGTTTAGTTAATTCTAACTGTTTTTATATAAGCTTACAGCTTTTAATTGTGCAATACAGGTATCTTTCTTATTTTAAGAGATACAGAAATGGGCAAATGAGCAAAAATGTGCAGAATTTTATGCCGATCGCGAATTCGTTTTTAAATTTAGAAAATTTCGAATAGTTCTGAAGCTATTCGAAGGAAACAGATTTGTGCTCTATTTCTTTTGTGAGTCGTATTTCACTTGTTTATCAAAATTTTAGGGCAAAAATGTGAGGTCTGATGTGAGCAATAAATATTTGCTGTCAGTATTAACGTATCTCTAAAAATGTGTGCTGAACTGTTGTTAATTTTTGTTTTTTTTTATGGACGCCATATTGTCATATCGTTAGAAATGGGAAATTCTCTTTATAAAAATCTATGGGGTTTCAATAAATAAATAACTAAGATATTGAATATAACTATAAATTTTAACAAAAAAGTCAAGTAGCCGTGTGAAACATTTGAATTTCTCCTGTAAAATAATTTAATGTTTCTTATCTTTAATACTTTTTAACATAACAACTTTGTTATATATGTGAATATATTACATTTATTTTGGTCTAAACTTTCGTGGTCCTGCCACTGACTAACGATTACAAAAAATAAGGAAAAAATAGAAATGTACAAGATAAAAGGCACTGTAAAACCGTGCCAAAGCACTTTTGATATTAAAATATGTTGAAGTTAAGAGTTGTGTTATTTCATATTAAGTAGACATAACAAATTGGCGACGAGGATTATTGTAACTCACGTGCAAGTGCAGTGTAGTGTAGTGAAGATATTAATCGCGAAAAAGACAAAGTTTAAAGTTTAAAATGACTGATCAAACTAATTTAGGCCTTTTGGGAACATTAAGTGTATTTGACCCCAAATATTCCGATTTTTTAATATTCAAGGAAAGGCTAAAGCAATTTTTTATTGCTAATAAAATAACGGACACCGATCGCAAAAAAGCGATACTGCTAAATACCTTATCTGAGGAATGTTATATTTTACTTAGAAATTTGTGTGTACCAAATTTACCCGAAACCAAAACTTATGAACAATTAATCACATTATTAGTTGAACATTTTTCACCAGTGAAATCTTATTTTTTGGAAAGACTAAAATTTTACACGGCAAAGCGACATTTAAATGAAAGTGTGTCTGAATGGGAAGCCAGAGTAAAAAGTCTAGCAGTCAATTGTAAGTTTGGTGAAGAATTGGAGACCGTTATGCGAGATGTTTTTGTAATTGGAATCAATGATGAAAAAATCATGGACCGTCTTTTTGAAGAAGATGCATCAAGCTCCAGTTTAAACCTAAAAAAAGTGGTAAAAATTGCGCTTTCTAAGGAATGTGCCATGAAAGAACATTCAGCCAGAGAAAACCTAGGTGCAGTGAAAATAAAAAGTGAAACCGATTTGAATTTCCATCGTCAGCGTACAGTGAGGCAGCCACGAGTTCCTCCGCGCGGTTCAGCTTCACCAGGGACATCCAGCAGCGCAGACGCAGGTACGAGTCACGGACGAGGACAGCCGGTAAGAAAATCTTCGGATCTGCCGGTAAGAAAGTGTTTTGTGTGCGGCAGGAAAAATCATAGGAGTTCTGATTGCGTTTATAAAAATTGTATATGTCATAAGTGCGGCATAAAAGGGCATTTAGCTCCGCAATGTAAAAAAAATTCTCAAAATTTTTTGAATGATGTAGAAAGTAGGAATGGAAGTTCAGATGAGTCTATATTTAGTCTGCATTGTTTTAATAATGATAATTTAATTGAAGATACAAAAAATGTTAAACCAACATTTGTTAATTTAATTGTAGAAAATGTACCGATAAGTTTCGAAGCCGATTCAGGATTTGCCCAAGCTGCAATTTCTGAAAAATTATATCGAAAACATTTTGCTAATAAGAAATTACAAAAAAATGACTTGTCATTGCAAGATTATGTTGGTGTAACATTTGAACCAATAGGATTTTTAAATTTAAATATTATGTATGAAGACAAATTTCATGTTTTAAAAACATATGTCATAAAAAATGGAGGTCCACCACTTATTGGTAGAAATGGATTAGCAATGCTTAATTTAGGTATTTGTAAAATTGCTAGTAAATTATGTAAAATAGATTCTGCAGCCAATAATATTGATATGTTGATTAATAAGTATGCGGATATTTTTACGAAAAAAATGGGTACGTTTAATAAATTTGAGGTTTCTTTAAAATTAAAAGAAGGCTCAGTTCCAAAATTTTGTAGACCACGACCTGTACCACTAGCTTTAAAACCAAAAATTGAATTAGAAATTCAGAGGTTGGTCGAAAATAAAGTTTTAATACCAACTGAATTTTCAGAATGGGCCACGCCCATTGTTCCTGTTTTAAAACAAAATGGTGGCATAAGAATATGTGGTGATTTTAAAGTAACTTTGAACTCGCATTTACTAGATCAACATTATCCATTGCCGAGAATTGAATATTTATTTTCACAATTACAAGGTGGTGACAAATTTTCCAAAATTGACTTATCAGAAGCTTATCAGCAAGTTTTGCTAACGGAAGAATCTAGGAAACTAGTAACTATTACGACACATAAAGGGCTTTTTTCATATACACGTTTACCCTATGGTATAAAAACCGCACCATCGATATTTCAAAATATCATGGAGCAAATGTTTGTTATGCCAGGTGTAGTTTGCTTTCTTGACGATATTTTAGTAACAGGGAAAAATGATCAAGAGCATTTAGATAGATTAGAAATAGTACTTAAACGTCTTCATGATTATGGGCTTAAAGTAAAGAAAGAAAAGTGTGATTTTTTTAAAAAATCAGTTAAATATTTAGGGCATGTAATTGACAGAGAAGGTTTGCATACTTCAGATGATAGAGTTCTAGCAATAAAACAAATAGCGATACCGAAAACTATTACGGAATTAAAATCTTTTCTTGGAGCAGTAAATTTCTATTGCAAGTTTGTTCCAAATGCGGCTGATGTGTTAAAACCTCTGTATAATTTATTAAAAAAAAATACCAGATGGAATTGGTCTGTTGATTGTAACAACAGTTTTGAAAAAACAAAACAAATTTTATTGTCTTCAACTGTTTTAGCACATTATGACCCTACAAAACAAATTAAATTAACTGTTGACGCTTCTAGTACGGCACTGGGAGCTACTTTGA
>NW_019419356.1:7578-8912 GCF_000390285.2 Anoplophora glabripennis
TCAAAGCGCTATATCGCCGCTATCAATTTGAATATTTTCGTTTTAAAAAGCGTTTAAAATGGTGTTTTCTCAAGAACAAAAAGTGTTTATCATAGAGTCCTACTTTAGAAATGGACGCAAGATTGATGGAATATGGAAGTATTCTATTGAGGAATGTTTCATAGAATTTCAAAATCAATTTCCCGGCGTTGTTGAGTACAAAATTTTTCAAAGTGCAGTTCAGCGTTGTGTTAATGTTTTTCGTGAAACGGGCAGTGTAACAAGAAAAGAAGGAAGCGGCCGACCTAAAAAGCGGACTGAAGAATTAAAAGAAAATGTCCAACAAATAATGGAAAATGCGCCAAGAACTTCTGTACGTGTTTTATCACAAATGGTGGGAGTATCAGTCGGTACCTGCCACACAGTGTTAAAAAAAGATTTGCGTTTGTTCTCCTATCGTTTAACTTGTAATTTATTTAAAATCAATTACACGGCATGATCGGCATAAGATAGATTTATCTAGTAGGCGCTGTCGCGTTAAAATTTTGTAATGGCAACTTAATTATTTTAATTAATTGAATAATTTTATTAAATGTGTCAAAAAATTATTAAATACTAATAGAAATTATATTAAAAATCTTGAATGTTTGTTTCCTCACATAATAAAATGATTGCATTAATAATAGCAATTAAATTGCCATTACAAAATGTCAACGTGTTAGCCGCCTACTAGATAAATTACAATTCGATTAAATTTCTACCCTGTGCCAATCATACCATTAAATTGATTTTAATTATTTACATTTTTTGCTCAAGAAACGTTAACTTTACGAAAAAAATGACAAGGGACCTTTTTTGTTTAGAATAAATCAGGCTATCTGAAATCAGGCTATTTTAAATGTTAAGGTAGTAATAAGAAAAAAGTGACGTATGAGACAAGTCTAAGGGGTGGCTTTTTCTACCCCTTACAACGGTAGGGGAAAATCAACAAATTGTTTACTGACTGCCTTCTCGATAGCAGAAAACTTCTACTTAATTTCATTTCTGTTACATTTTTGGTATTTGAGAAAAATATTTAAAACTAGTTTTTTGGCACTCTCTTTAAGTGGTTGTATCTTCACAGGAGATGTTCAAATGAGATTTTTTTATGAAAGACCCACCCTATTTTTCGACAGAGAATCATCCCTTTTATTTATTTACACCCTGTATTTTATTATTAGCATCTTTACTTTTAAAGTTATTAAAATAACTCAAATAAATTCACCAATATAGAAATGGCAGACATGCATTTTACGTGTGGACATACCAATGGTAATGGACTTGAAGCTTATTATCTGTATCGTATCCATTAGCAG
>NW_019419357.1:0-4686 GCF_000390285.2 Anoplophora glabripennis
CTGTGAGATAAGTTCAGCCTATCCCCGGTGGTGGTCCCACGTTGGGCGCCACGACGCGGATGCGCCTCGTCCTGGTTCGATCCTGGCTGTTGAGACTTACTAGACTCTTCCCTAAGCATCATCAAAGGGTCGTAGACCCTTATGATGGGACGGGAACTGCCGGTACTGAAGCTTTTAGGAAGCTTGGTTCAGCGTGGAGTTGAGAGCGTCAGAGATCGAGGTCTGTTTTTTTTGTATAGAACTAATAACTCAAGAATAAGGTAAATACAGGGTGTGCCACTCCCACTGCCAATATCTCCGAAATGAAGAAATTTATTTTAGTTCCGGAAACTGGGGTTGTTAGGTCCCTCGAATAGCTTCAAATTGTAGTTAGAACTTAGTTAAAATCTTTCTGTATAGATGGCGTAGCGATACTAAAAAAATATTTTTGATCCCTGGAACGTGGAAATGTAGTCCATCTGAAAGATTGTTAAATTCTGAGTAATTTTTGTAATATAAAGTTTTTCCCTATATTTACTTGTTTTCGAGATATGTCGACTTCAATATGCAATGTATGATATAANATTTTCCAGAAAACTTGCAATCCTTGAGATTATTTTAGTACCATACCAAAATTTAAAAATTAAATGAAGCAGTATTATACAACATGAGCAAAATAAATAATTCGGTGCAGTCTAATAACTGTTATTCAATAATTTGCAGCAGAAATAAATCTTGAAGTGAAAACAGTGCCGTGATTTGAATGTTGTACTTTTACTGTGAATTTCTACATCATTCACCATAACAACGTATTATTCCATCTGACTGCGTTTTCGTACCGGCATGCGGGTTAAAAATTATATGTACTAGGAAGGAATAATTATCATAATTATGAATATGCGATGTGGAAAATGAATCTCATGAAGAAATTTTTCCAACACAAATAATCGTAATAAGTGTGCCATAAAAGTAAAATCAATAAGGAAACATTTGGATTAAAGCAGTAGTCATTTACGAGAAAAATGCACAATAAAAAACGGTAGGTAGGAAAATTTTAAAATCAAATAACCAGTACTTAAAACTAAAATTAAGGACTGAAATTTGGTGAGAATTTGTTTTCCAATGTTTAGAACTATATTTCGTCAATTTTGAGCAATGTACGTTTCAAACAAGGCAGCCTACTAAACATATATCCTAAAAACAACCAATGTTATAACACAAAGTGTCGCAAATTTTCTGTAGTCCCATTTTTGTTTGGCAACATAGCCTACGTTGGGCGCCATGTCGCGGAATGTTATTGGTTTCTTCCAGGATTAAGGTTCCCAGCTTGTCGCTTAGTTGGGCTGTGAGATAAGTTCAGCCTATCCCCGGTGGTGGTCCCACGTTGGGCGCCACGACGCGGATGCGCCTCGTCCTGGTTCGATCCCGGCTGTTGAGACTTACTAGACTCTTCCCTAAGCATCATCAAAGGGTCGTAGACCCTTATGATGGGACGGGAACTGCCGGTACTGAAGCTTTTAGGAAGCTTGGTTCAGCGTGGAGTTGAGAACGTCAGAGATCGAGGTCTGTTTTTTTTGTATAGAACTAATAACTCAAGAATAAGGTAAATACAGGGTGTGCCACTCCCACTGCCAATATCTCCGAAATGAAGAAATTTATTTTAGTTCCGGAAACTGGGGTTGTTAGGTCCCTCGAATAGCTTCAAATTGTAGTTAGAACTGTTAGTTAAAATCTTTATGTATAGATGGAGTGGCGATACTAAAAAAATTTTTGATCGGTGGAACGTGGAAAGTCCATCTGAAAGATTGTTAAATTCTGAGTAATTTTTGTAATATAAAGTTTTTCCCTATATTTACTTGTTTTCGAGATATGTCGACTTCAATATGCAATGTATGATATAACAGGAAAATCTATTATGTATTTTATCTAAATCACACCGAGACAAAATATTCTTTTAAAATATTGTTATAATGACTTTATTCACACCACATACTAACAAACATTAATTATAAAAAAAACAAATGATCAACTACAGAAAAAAATTGTACAATGGTAAATCATATAACTAGTATGGTTAAATTGAAAGACGCAAACTGATAAAACTGTAATTACACTGGTAAACACTGTTTTTGTCACACGAACTTTGTGATGATTTTTATTTATTTTGATGTACCCTCATTTAAAAATAATTATTATTTTGTTTCAGTCACATCCAGTTTTTTTGTGACAGCTATATATTTATTTCTGACCTCATTTACATGTTTTTGTTTGAATAACAAAATTTAGGCGATTGTATAACGATTGCATTTAACTAACTTACGTTTGTTACATTCTAAATATGCCGCGAAAGTGTTCTAATAACCCGGACAGTTTTTATTATGTGTGTGGAGAATTAACTTTTATATCTCAGCGTCGGAAATTTACGCCATTAATTGAAAAGTGCTATTTAGACTATTTTGGTTTTCCTGTGCGCCACCAAGATAAATCTTGGGTTCCACATATATGTTGTGTAACGTGTGTGAGACTCCTATTGGGTTGGGCTAAACAAGAATCTAGACTAGACATTTGCCTTTTGGTATACCAATGATTTGGACGGAATCAAAAGATAATGTAAGTGATTGTTATTTTTGTTTGATTCAAACAAAAGGCGTTACAACCAAGTCCAAACACACTGTCCAGTACCCAAACTTGTCATTGGCCAACAGACCAATCCTACATAGTGTTTCTGGATTCTGTTCCTAGTCCGGAATTTGTTCTTAGTCAACACGATGAGGTATCTCAAGAGAGTGACCCAAGTTATGAACAGTCAACTTCAAAAGTCACTACACAAAGAAAGTATGGCCCAAGCGTGAATCACTTACTCCAGGGCAGAAAAATGTTAAAAATGATCTTTTAGTGAACCCTGACGACATACTTTTACCACCGTTGCATATAAAGCTCGGCCTGATGAAAAATTTTGTAAAAGCTATGCCTAAAGATGGCAGTGGATTCTTATACCTGAAAGAGAAATTCCCCAAACTCAGCGAGGCAAAAATTAAAGAGGGAATATTTGTTAGTCCACAAATACGGCAACTAATGAAGGATACAAACTTTGAAGGAAAGCTGAATGATCAGGAAAAAGTCGCCCGGAAATGTTTTGTGAATGTTGTCCACAATTTTCTAGGAAACCATAAACCGGAAAATTATAAAGACTTAATCAATGAGCTTATAATTTCATACAAAGCTTTGGGATGTAATATGTATTTAATAATACATATGCTGCACTCTCATCTGGATTTCTTTCCCGAGAATTTGGGTGCTGTGAGTGACGAACAAGGCGAGATATTTCATCAGGACATTTCCTTAATAGAAAAGCGCTATCAAGGGAAATGGAGTCCAAGAATGCTAGCNTTATGTGTGTGGAGAATTAACTTTTATATCTCAGCGTCGGAAATTTACGCCATTAATTGAAAAGTGCTATTTAGACTATTTTGGTTTTCCTGTGCGCCACCAAGATAAATCTTGGGTTCCACATATATGTTGTGTAACGTGTGTGAGACTCCTATTGGGTTGGGCTAAACAAGAATCTAGACTAGACATTTGCCTTTTGGTATACCAATGATTTGGACGGAATCAAAAGATAATGTAAGTGATTGTTATTTTTGTTTGATTCAAACAAAAGGCGTTACAACCAAGTCCAAACACACTGTCCAGTACCCAAACTTGTCATTGGCCAACAGACCAATCCTACATAGTGCCGAACTGCCTGTGCCAAAACCTCCAAATCAAGCAGAAAGGCAGGATTCTGTTCCTAGTCCGGAATTTGTTCTTAGTCAACACGATGAGGTATATCAAGAAAGTGACCCAAGTTATGAACCGTCAACTTCAAAAGTCACTACACAAAGAAAGTATGGCCCAAGCGTGAATCACTTACTCCAGGGCAGAAGAATGTTAAAAATGATCCTCTAGTGAACCCTGACGACATACTTTTACCACCGTTGCATATAAAGCTGGGCCTGATGAAAAATTTTGTAAAAGCTATGCCTAAAGATGGTAGTGGATTCTTATACCTGAAAGAGAAATTCCCCAAACTCAGCGAGGCAAAAATTAAAGAGGGAATATTTGTTGGTCCACAAATACGGCAACTAATGAAGGATACAAACTTTGAAGGAAAGCTGAATGATCAGGAAAAAGTCGCCTGGAAATGTTTTGTGAATGTTGTCCAAAATTTTCTAGGAAACCATAAAGCGGAAAATTACAAAGACTTAATCAATGAGCTTATAATTTCATACAAAACTTTGGGATGTAATATGTCTTTAAAAATACATATGCTGCACTCTCATCTGGATTTCTTTCCCGAGAATTTGGGTGCTGTGAGTGACGAACAAGGCGAGAGATTTCATCAGGACATTTCCTTAATAGAAAAGCGCTATCAAGGGAAATGGAGTCCAGGAATGCTAGCAGATTACTGTTGGAGACTTAAAAGGGACCTACCAGAAGCCAAACATTCACGAAAATCATAGCTATTTATTGTACATTAAGGAATATTTTTTCTAAGTGTTAGTGATTTTTGTACTTTTTATAAAAATATATGTCTTGATGTCACAAAGAAACCTGATGTGTCAATTTTTTTCCATTGATATATTATTGTTTGGTGGCCATAGTACATTCAAAATTTGGTATAAGTTTTCGTGTGACAAAAAAAAGTTTAAATTTTGTTGACCAGTG
>NW_019419357.1:6205-8974 GCF_000390285.2 Anoplophora glabripennis
GTAGGCCGCCGCCATCTTATCGCTAACGACCAATCAACTTCCTTGCAGACCGCCGCCATCTTCTTGTTAGCGACCTATCACCTGCCCTCAGCCTCCACAGGTAGCCGCCCCCCGTGCCGCTATGACACTTCTTGCAGCTCGATGGCCATGTGACGTCACTTCCATGCCGCCATGACACTTCTTGCAGCTTGATGGCCATGTGACGTCACTTCCATGCCGCCATGACACTTCTTGTTAGCGACCTGCCCTCAGCCTCCTCAGGTAGCCACCCCCGTACCGCCATGACACTTCTTGCATGCCAACACCCACGCATCTCTTGCACAACGACAATGCCCACAAGAAGCCGCTGAAGGAGCGCGCCAAACTCGATGGACGCTGGCCATATGACGTCACTTCCGCTGCAGAAACGGCCTATTATATCTACTCTCAGGGAGGCTTTGGCATATGACGTTGTCATCATCCGATGATACGGAGGTGGTTACGCCTACTTGATGTCATAATGGCTCGACGGTAGAAATATGGAAAGGTCGGTGAATTTATCGGAAAGATCGGTGATTTTTTCCATTGTATAGTGACATTTGGATGGTGCGGCGCTCGTCTGGGTCATTAGACATTGTGTTGAACGGCTTTTGGCATGGTAGAAGACCGTTCGTAGCGGTGAATTTCGAAGTTCGCTCGCCTTATGTTCTACGACAAAAGCACTAAACTATGTCCGTTAAGTTTTTAAGGGATTCTAGTAATACGCAAACAGGAATTATTAAAATAATAATAATAGGATTAGTATAAATAATGGTGTCAATAAAATACATAACGAACCTAGATTTAGGGTAGTGCTCTGTGAAACCCAAGTACAAGAATTTGAAAGCTACAGCTCCATATTTTGGTGAAGGAAGTTGCAAGTTCGCTTCGTGACAGTAAAGACAGTCAAATTAAAGTAAAGGAAATTATTTTCTTAGTAACGAAAATATCTCCCAAGTTAGTTAGTTGATGTCACTCAATAAATATAATATAATAGATATTGAACTGAATTGTTAACAGCAAACGGTTAAATTGAATTAAATACCCAATATATTATTAAGTTCCCAGTTAATGCACTAGGTGTTTTCCTGGAATATCATTAAAATGTGTTTGTTTACCGAATACCTTCCGTAGACATTTAATAAGGTCGATATTGTAATTATTAGCGGTATTTTCAAGGTGAAAAGTCAACATTCTTTGTTAGCCGAGCCGTTCTAAGGTCTAAAGCCAGCCACACACTGCGCTGCCTCGAGATTTCTAAACTGTTGTGGTTTTGCTTTCACCATATCGTTACGTTATACGAATTAGACTAGGCGGAATCTGTTTTGGTGTAGATGTTTTATATAGTATCGCTAATTTTTGCTTTAATGGTTCCAAAATGATATAACAAAACATAATTTCACTATGCGCGCGCTTCAAAACGTGTGCTAAACTTATTATTAAACAAATAGTTAAAAAATTGGAAAAAAATCCACTTTTTTCTCTTTTTTTCAACACGGTTCAAAAAGTATTAATTTTAGAGAAAAATTGAAAAGGAAAATAAGATTCGTAATTAAATTTTACACAAATATACCCATTTTCAAATAAAAAAATACCACATAGTTATTGCAAATATAGCAAAAACAACAAAAAAAAGTGAAACAAATTACAATATTTTTGCTATTTTTTTAAAAGTACTTGAAATGAAATGAATGAAAAGAAATTGAAATCGCGCGTTCAAAATAGCGTGCTTAAAAATTTTGATTATCTTGGCCTCTGATGGTCCGATTTTGATGTTTTTTTTAATCGATGTCTCGAAAGCTGAAAAGTCCAAATATGCAGAAATCTCTAGTTCGTCAACTTCCATTTCTTTATTTAAAGATGTCTCCTCGTCAAAGTCAATTTCTATATCCGCTGATGTCTTGGAAGTAGCTGTGTTTTTGGATTGACTTTGGCAATTAGTACAATAATCGGAACACTTCAAACCGTGCTTTATGAAGCTGCATAATTTAGAGCATTCTTTAGTGCAAATAGTATATATCGATTTGATGATGAAGAAATAGAAGATGCTTTTGAAACTTTCGAAATTGCTGCAGTATATATAAACGAACTAGACTCGATTAATAATTTATATAGAATTTCTTAACTTCATAAAACTTTTTATATTTAAAATAAAATAAAATCATAAACTGATTAAAAACTTGTTTAACTTTGAAAAATATATATATAAACACTTAAATTTAATTTATATTCAATAAAAATGTAGTATAATGCTTTTTCTTCTAAGATAATTTGATTTTAAAAATTTATTCATATAGTTATTGTTTGAACAAATTTTGAATGCTTAAACAAATTGAATACAGTGTACGGATAAAAACTATATAAATTTGAGTAATATTCATTAATAGAATAAAAAAATATGAGAAAAGTAAAGCAAATTAAAAAGTAGTAATTATCAATACGTTAATAGGTCGATAATTAACAATAATTTGCATTTGAAAATGCAATATTTGGACTTTTCAGCTCGCGAGACATTACCCCCACCACTACCTCCTAATACCTAATAGTTTTAATCGACATTTTATATGGGTTGCACAAGGGTACAAGTTTTGCAAATTCACTCCCGGAAAGTACTCGGAATGACAAAAGTATTTGTTTAAAAACAGCCGTCCAGACCTCATAGTTATGCCACAAATGCCGGTTAACTTTGATCGACTATAACTCTGGAACCAATTAACGAATCACCACGTTTTTTTTTAAAAAAGAAGCGTC
>NW_019419358.1:0-8874 GCF_000390285.2 Anoplophora glabripennis
TTATTCCGTACAAATGCTTTTATCTCAAGTACTACTAATTATATTAATCAAGTAAAGAAAACTTTATGTAACCCTAAATATTGCTGGGTGATTACGATGTTTTTATAAACCATTAAATATATTAAAAGAATTTATCAACTGTATTTTTTATTCCAATGCTGCAGCTGTAAGAAAAACTGCAACATTAAATATTATTACAACGACTTTATTTTAGTAGACAAGTACACTTCGCTGTTTAGTTAAAATCAAATATATTACAGCTTTAATTAATCTAGTTTTTTAAAAACATTACATCATCTGTTGTGGATAATTTATTGTTGATAAAAATGTACATGGGATTTAGGAAAAATGTATATGTTTGGAATCAATTTCGTTTTTATCAAGTCTTTCAAATGTATTCCCTCCTTGCTGTCAGCTGATTGCGCCGTTGCCACATTAATCCTCAAGTCAGACAGAAATGCAATTATTGCTTTCTGTTTCTAATTAATACAGCTGTACTATGTTCAAAACTTACATTAGTTTTACATCAAAAATAAGATAATACTGTGTACTATCTATGGAAAAGTTTTGTTTCACAATTTCTACATTTTTTTCTCAGTTATGGGCAAAAAAAGAGCCGCACCGTCCATCTTCGCCATATAAACCTATGTTAAAATGAACAACTTTCAACAACAATATCTCAAAATCTAGATTCAAAAAAAATTTCAAAAAAATATGACGCACAGAGGGAGCACTGGGTAATACGCTATATAAATTTCAAGTACATCTGTGCATTTGAGTAAACCCGATATATCTCCTTAAATCATCGCGTTTTCGTTGAAATAAATCAAAAACAGCCTTATTAATATTTTTTGTTTATTTCAAAATCTGTTTGGACTTAATTAAACAAATTTGAGAATATCAACTAAATCATTTTTAAATCTTCCAAGTGTATTCTCCCGACCGTAAATTATGTATGACTCATAAATACTCAGGTACTAATTAAAAAGCAACATTGTGCCTCTAGTTAATATTTCATGAAATATTGTTATTATTTTTTAATTATACAACGGCACGCTGAGCGACTACTTGTTCTCAGGTTTTCTACAAGGTATCACGTTGCCACGACAGCTAATGCTCGGCTGCTGATAAGACGTTTCCTTAATTACACTGTTTGGATCGTAAAACGTCCCGGGGTGCGCTTTTGGACCATTTAGTGTAAGTGTTTAGTCTACGAGACTACTACTTAAATATCGGTTTTATGTTATGATTCTGATTTTTACGGACTCGGCTAATCGAAGTGTAAGTTTCTTCTTCGAAGTACGAGGTCGTTAACTCAGCGAGCAATCGCGATAAGGTGTCATTGGTCATTGGGCAACATACCGATGTTTTGGTATCGATATTGACTACTGTGCTTAAACTGGAAATATTTCAAGAATTGTTCCTTGCGTAAATCGTAAAAGATAAAATTCTGATGCATCACTAAATGTAAGGCTGATTTATAAAACAAAATTGTAGGTACTTAACTTATTCCCAAAAAATTTCACTTCAGATGGATTCTTCGGTAATTCTGATAATACGCTGAGGGAAATATAAATTAGTCAAAGCAGAAATTATCTATTATTAGTAAAAGTTTTTATAGTGGTTGTTAGGTCCTAAGATGACAAATTTTATGACAATAACAGCAAATTTTTACTATAAATAAGTGATTTTTTTACCATAACTCTATATACAGGGTGGTCCAGATTTTAATAGACAAACTTCGGGACAGTACTAAACAACAAAAATTAACATCACTTTGTTCTATGAACATAGGGGCAGAGAGCCACCGTTTATGAGATACAGGGCATTGAAATTATCAAAAATAAAACAATTTTTGTAAATATCTGGAAAATCACTTCATCAAATTTATCCAAATTTGGTACACATTTTTTTTCGAATATTTCTCCTAGTTCTGTATGCACACAGTCCAAATCCAAAAACCAGTGGCGGAGAAACAAGGACGTTGTTTCCTTATTTAGAGTAAAACTTCTACGCCACTGAATTAATTGGTAATATGAATACATTTTATACAATAAAGCGTTGAAATAGGGAAAAATGAAACGAATTTGGGTGGTCCAGATTTTTAATAGACAAAGTTCGAGAAAGTACTAAACAACAAAAATTAACATCACTTTGCTCTATGAACATAGGCACAGAAAGCCACCATTTGTGAGATACAGGGCGTTGAAATTAACAAAAGTAAAAAAATTTTTTTAAATATCTGGAAAATCGCTTCATCAAATTTATCCAAATTTGGTACAAACTTTTTTTCAAATATTTCTCCTAGTTCTGTATGCACACAGTCCAAATTAAAAAACCAGTGCGGGAGAAACAATGATATCGTTCCCTTATTTAAAGTAAAACTTTTATGCCACTGAATTAATTGGTAATGAATACATTTTACAACGGTCTGACACATTCCGGATGAAAAAACACTCTTTTATATTTGTAAAAAGGTGAATGGTTTAAGAGTTATAAGACATATTATGATGCGATTTTCCAGATATTTAAAAAAATTTGTTTATTTTTGTTAATTTCAACGCCCTGTATTTCATAAACTGTGGTTTTCTGCGTCTATGTTCATAGAGCAAAGTGATGTTAATTTTTGTTATTTAAAACTTTCCAGAAGTTTGTCTATTAAAATCTGGACCACCCAAATTTGTCTTATTTTTCCCTATTTCAACGCTTTGTTTACTTGAATAATATGTCTCATAACTCGTAAACCATTCACTTTTCGATAAAAATAAAATAATGTTTTTTTCATCCGGAATGTTTCAGACTATTAAAAAATGTATTCATATTACCAATTAATTCAGTGGCGTAGAAGTTTTACTTTAAATAAGTAAACGAGATCCTTGTTTCTCCGCCACTGGTCTTTGAATTTGGACTATGTGCTTACAAATCTAAAGGAAATATTTGAAAAAAAAATGTGTACCAAATTTGGATAAATTTAAAAAAGCCGTTTTCCTGAGAGTATTTAAAAAAATTGTTTTATTTATTTATTTAACATAAACGTTAATTTTTGTTGTTTAGTAGTTTTCAGAAGTTTGACTATTAAAATCTGGACCACCCTCTATATGCACTTAGCAAGATATTACAATTAAATTATTAACTTTATCTTTGAACTTTGAACTAGTAATCGTATTAACAAAATAATGGTTATTAAACTTGAAACATGATATTTTACCACTAATAAGAAAAATTGCTAGTATAATGCAGATTATCTTAGCAAAACTTTCTTATTTGTCGATTTCCCTCAGTGTATTACAGGAAAACAATGTCCCATATTTTAATACTATTTTCAACTAAAAAATCAGTTGTTGCAAAATTTTGCTTGTATTCAAATGTACAGTTTTAGTCACTATAATCTGACAACTTATTGTGAGTGTATTGTTGAAATTACAAAAAAGTTTTTAATCCAAAAGCTTTTGGCTTTTCTATGAATTTTGATAATACATTATTAGAAAAAACAATTGAATAATGGAAATCACTAAATTAAAGACATTTTTTTTAATGGAACACCCTATATATTAGTGCTTACTTAGCTTCGTTAAACTTTTCTCTTTTCAAAAATATATAATATGTTACTGTTAGATTCAGGACCTTTCGACATATTTCAATTTAAAACTATTTTTGAAAAAACAGGAGGGAAATTTATGTCTGACGGATCGCAGTGGCTATGGATGAAGCACGCGATACAAACAAATGACTTTGACAGAAGTTTATTTACCATCATTAATTTATTTCCTATAATAAACTATTTTAACAAAGAAATAATGTTTAGTGAAGACGAAAAATTGTCCAGCAACCACCAATACGCAATTCAGTTGGTATCTGGATTCGACCGCGTCGGAGTGTTTTTTGCGTACCACTATTTCCCTTTCTTGAGGTGTTTTCCAGCGAAAATTGGTTTCGAAGGTGTCGTGCGTGCATCGAAAATGGTGGTGGACATGTTGTAGTTTGTTTTGTACTTGTGCGTTTGAAAATTACTGAATTTTGCCTTTTGGTAAGTACCTAAATTATTTTTAATACGTATGATTATTTGGATGATGTGAATCTTTGGGTACTTTAAATACATATTTTTCAAATTCATAATTTGATTAAAAGTCAAGTTATTGTTTTAAGAGATTCATAATTACTAAAATTCGAGCAAAAATTTAAGCACAACACTATCTTCGTACTACAAAATCGATACATTTTATTTTATTTATTTAAAAACTGGAAAACAATTGTATTGAAATTTACTAAATGTTTCACAATAATAGTTGTTTACATTTTTNAAACAATGTCCCATATTTTAATACTATTTTCAACTAAAAAATCAGCAAAATTTTGCTTGTATTCAAATGTACAGTTTTAGTCACTATAATCTGACAACTTATTGTGAGTGTATTGTTGAAATTACAAAACAGTTTTTAATACAAAAGCTTTTGGCTTTTCTATGAATTTTTATAATACAGTATTAGAAAAACCAATTGAATAATGGAAATCACTAAATTAAAGAAAAAACTTTTTTTAATGGAACACCCTATATATTAGTGCTTACTTAGCTTCGTTAAACTTTTCTCTTTTCAAAAATATATAATATGTTACTGTTTGATTCAGGACCTTTCGACATATTCAGTTAAAAACTATTTTTGAAAAAACAGGAGGGAAATTTATGTCTGACGGATCGCAGTGGCTATAGACTAGAACAAACAAATGACTTTGACAGAAGTTTATTTACCATCATTAATTTATTTCCTATAACAAACTATTTTAACAAAGAAATAATGTTTAGTGAGAACGAAAAATTGTCCAGAAACCACCACTACGTAATTCAGTTGGTATCTGGATTCGACCGTGTCGGAGTGTTTTTTGCGTACCACTATTTCCTTTTCTTGAGGAGTTTTCCAGCAAGTGCGCAAAAATTGGATTCAAGGTTGTCGTGCGTGCATCGAAAATGGTGGAGATTTTGAGCATATGTTGTAGTTTGTTTTATACTTGTGCGTTTAAAAATTACTGAATTTTGCTTTTTGGTAAGTACCTAAAATATTTTTAATACGTATGATCATTTGGATGATGTGAATCTTTGGATTACCTATCTTTAATTACATATTTTTCAAATTCATAATTTGATTAAAAGTCAAGTTCCTGTTTTAAGAGATTCATAATTAATAAAATTCGAGCTAAAATTTAAGCACAACACTATCTTCGTACTACAAAATCGATACATTTTATTTTATTTATTTAAAAACTGGAATTGTTTTGAAATTTACAATAATAGTTGTTTACATTTTTTCCGTAGGACAAGTCTGCCGCGTGCACACGTGGTATGCACCAGCTGCTTAGGTTAAGCGCTGTTGTCACGTTGTGACGAAACTCCCCAATATTAATACTCGCTGTGTTTTGAAAACTGTTAATATTATGCCCCTGTAATACATAACTTTTTTGTTCATTTATGATTACTCTATCTGATGCTGAAGTAATGGCAGTCAAACTTCTTACAGCCTGTATATAGATATACTTATTAGTTATGTAATTGGAAAAATAATGTGAATAGATGTAGATTTATGGTCGCGTTAGACATAAAAGTGCGTTTATTCTGTACAGCCAGATAATTTCCCAATTTGTCTCACTGAACTTTTATTGCCGTATGCGACAAGTAAATTTCGTAGATTCGTCACAGAAAATACGGGTTATTTACGAGCAACAATGAAACACAATGTTATTTCAACTTCACGGCTTAATTACGAGTGAGAAATGAATGCCTTTAAAAAGTTGTAATCTAAAAATGAAATATGACTTTTTCAGATACCTAGCGATATGAACCTGCGTCGTGTTGCCGAGTTTAATTGTTTCAGTCCAGTAAGTTATTTCTTCTATACAAGTTTTATAAAGCATGTAATCTTTAATCAGGGCATATCATCCTAGATTTTGATTTCTCTTTGTTAACGAGGAGAATAACAGAAATTTCCGCTTGTCTCACAGTGATGTGCGAAAGACTGGAATCGGTTACCAAAATATTAATAAAAAATTGGCGTTAGAATAAAATTATTTTTATCTTATAGTTGTAGTTTTTTACGTCAGTTTTTAGAGACTAAAATCAAACTTCAATCATTAATGATTAGATTCTTTTAGTCACTACTGAAATAAAATAATTATAATTTAAACAAAGAAAACGACATTAAACAATTAACTATTTACATATACCTAAGTATTTATATTAAAATAAAAAATTGCATTGTAAAATTGGATTTTATCAAATACTAATATCGTTTTCGTGTCTATTAAATTATTAAACTTGGCTTTGTCACGTGTGCTATTTCTGAAATTTCTAAGTGACATTTTGAAACATCAATATAAATATTGTGCATTTTTACTAAACATTTTTAACTCGACATTTCAAACATTTCAGAACGACAATGATGACTTCAAGTTTATTTGCAGTATACAGGGTGTTTCTTAATCAGAGGCGTATCCTGTGGCTAAAAATAAGGGTTTTTTGTTATATAAATGTAGGACATGGAGGAGAAATGTAGGAAATGTAGGAAATGTAGGAATGTGTTAGGACAGCCATTGTCCAGCTACAGCATGTCAAAGATTACAACGAAGAAAAAGCCCACCGACGTTTTTAAAAAAGCAGATATTTTGACGTGAGAATTTTCGATTGAAAATTAGGGTGCTTTTTCGATATTAAGTAAAAATAAGGTGAAAAAATAAATATTTCAAATCAAAAAAATGACAGCGTGTTTGGGACATAAATAGGTAAGTTTTCACCAAATTTCGTGAAAAAAAAAATTTTTTTTGTAAAAGATAAATAAAAAACCAAAAACTTGGTTATTTGAATTTTTCACATAAATTTTGAGGTTATGTGAAAAAAGTGTAAATACAAAAGTTGTAGATCTTTTTATTACCTACAACTTTGCCATTTAACTTTTTTCCATAAGACTTGTAGTTTTTCCGGAAATCAAGATAAACCGTTTTTTACCCTTAAAAACTCACCCCCTTCCCCTTCCCGACCTCAGATCGCCCGTAAATTATTTTTCTTTTCATTTCTGTTATATTCTCTTCCCTTTCCAATGGGTTTCATCCTACTATAATTTTTTTGGTTTCAAAAATTATCGACCCTGGTCTATATCTAATAGTTCTGTAATGTATTTTTTTTATCCCTTATCACACAGCTTCCCTCTGTCTGATACCCCAATGACTCATTTAGAGAATTCCCATTGTTTTATTTACATATACTCTTACTGAATTACCCACATAAGTACGCGTAACGACTCTCAAATATTTCCGAAATTGCTTTCCATTGAATCGAATTTTCGAAAAAAAGGATATTCCAGCCTTCTTACCAACAACCGATTCCCTGTTGACAATTAAACACAAATTCCTAAATTTATCCACGGACATCGCTTACATTGGGCCAAAGACGAAGAAGTAATGTATGAACGCATGTCGGGTTTTTGGAAACGATGTCCGCCGTTTTTGTGCGGCTCGATTTCGATTGGACAGCGTGTTCGGCCGGTCTCCTGTGCCTTTTGGGGGACCAGTTTCTTGTAAAATGTCTTACTCTTTACTTACGTGGACGGCAGCAAGCCCAGAATGCGGTAACCTGAAGTAAATCGATAATTATCGGCTAATAAAGGATAATATGTATTTTATTTTCTAAGATCGTGACAAAAGTGTCAGTATTAACCAGCAACGACATAGGAAAAAAATTGTGACTCGATACTGGGACGTAAAATTTAATATTTTCATATTGACCTTGGTTTGACCTTCAAATTTAAGTTTAAGGTTAAATACAAGGTCATCATCGTATTGGTTTCTTAATATCCCACAACTTTTTTCTGAAACTTTTTTTTGATAGAACACAATTCTACAAAGTTCGGGAGGTTTTAATCGTTTTGGTATACCCTTATACAGGGTGTACAGGGTGTCCGGTTTTACCGGAAGTTATCTTGTGACACTCTCCATGAATGAATAATAAATTTAGAATGTCAGCATTTGAATAAATGTTAACGTTTTCCATTCTTTAACAATAAATAATACTCAAATAAACATTCATTGTATGTGTTAAATTGACAACAATAAACTGCTGACAGATTAGGTGCTTGTTTTGAAGTTCCACTAAAAATCTCACAGCCATCCTCGCAAGAAATTTTGCGATATCCGTTGACTGCACGAAAAACAGTAAATACCTTCTTAAAAACCAGAAGAGATAGGTATAGGGGACCATTAACCTTTCGAAAGAGAACAAAATTGTTCTTCAGGTTTCGCAAAAATATGCAGGGTGTTCCATTTAAAAAAAAAAATAAGTTAAGATCGTTTAAAGTTGATTAAATTCGCATTAAATTTCTACCACCCTGACTAAATTCAGTAAATTTAAAATTATGACAGGGAAGCTTACAGTTTTAGTTATGTCCAGTATAAATTTTATCGCTATAATTTTATTATTGTAAAAAACACATCTTTTTGAATCAGGCAGTTCTCTTTTAATTTTTTTTGAAAAAAAATAAATATATCAAAACGGTTAACTTTAAGAATAGGAAACCTTTATGAAAGTTCACCTAAAAATTGACGTAGAATCCAAAATTGCAATAATATACAGGGTGTTCCATTTAAAATAACGAAGATGACGTCAACTTTCAGTATAACTGGAAGCGTTAGGTGAACGCCATTATTTTTGTTGAGAAGGGCATGCGCGGAAACACTATTGCCCAAATTTTCAAAATTAAAATCGAAATAGTCTCTGAAATATATCTGTATGTATCTGATACCAAATTTTAAGACAATCTTTTCGGAATTATATAAAAAATGGTTAAATTTATCAAATTACTATTACCGTTCTGTCCATTGTTGACCATTCCTATA
>NW_019419359.1:0-8854 GCF_000390285.2 Anoplophora glabripennis
CCAAATGTTAGATTTATGTAGATGAAAATTGAAATTTTCTATTCAATACAGGGTGTCTGGTAAGTATAAGACATACTCTCGGGAGTTTGTCCTAATTTTATTTCCCTAAAGTGCCTCTTAACGGAGATACAGAGCCCCAAAGGGGTACCTAGCGATTTACCTCTCGGTTCTAACTTTCGAACCGACTTATATAATTTAATAAAATTTTGATATTTTATGTAGGCTATAAAAGCTCATAAAACCATACTACAATAGATGTTTTACACTGTCAGGGAAGTCAGAAACGGACTTGCCACCACACTCGTCTGGCCAAAATTTTGACAGGCGTCACTTTATAGAGCTTTATAGAATACTTTGGTTATTCCTCTTTAAAAAAGGTACTCTACATTTGATTTGATAAAATCGGCCGTTTTCGAAAAAATTCGGTTTTTGTATAACACGTTTAAACATTAATTTATTTAATTATAAAGTTTATTATCATAAGCTATTTAAACACAATAAGAATGAAATAATCATAGCTAATAATTCGTATTAAAATAGTAAAATTTGGCATTATTACATCTCATTAATGCTTACATGCATCTAACTTATGTATGGACAAGCACTCGGCAATTGTGTGGAGGCAAGAAGAATTTATTCTGATACATTTCCAAATCACTTAAAGATTT
The DNA here is from genome assembly GCF_000390285.2 of Anoplophora glabripennis. NCBI lineage: Eukaryota > Metazoa > Arthropoda > Insecta > Coleoptera > Cerambycidae > Anoplophora > Anoplophora glabripennis. The sequence goes on from NW_019419359.1 coordinate 669, forward strand.
TCAAAATGGTCGCCTTCTTTACATTTCCTTATCCGACAGATGTTTTCTCGTTATACTGGAAACAATATTCCAAAATTGTCTCGAATTTCGTTGCAATGGTGTGTTATTTTTTCTATCACGTTTTTCCTGGTGTGAGCTGGCGTCGAATACACAAGCCTCTTTAAATTTCTTCATAAAAAGAAATCCATTGGAGTCATGTCGGGCGACTTCGGTGGCCATAAAATAGGCTCATCTCGGCTTATCTATTGATAACCAAAAGTATTTGATAAGTGCTGACTGAACTAAATTGCTAAAATGGGGCGATACACGTCATGCATAAACTAAATCTGATTTCTAATTTGTAATGGCACATTTTCTAATAAATTATAATATAATAATCCCCGCCCATATGTTAACCATGAGCCTTTGTTGGTGCTTTGTCTGTACTATTGCATGGGGATTTTTTTCATGTCAGATTGACTCTTGCTGGATAATCTGCGGGCGACATTTAATGTACCTTTTGGACGTGATAAAGATGTAGCAGTTGTTCTGAAAGGGTCTCATGAACGGTCCACTTTGTCGCAAGAGCTTTCTTACACTATTGGAGGGATTTTCAGCAATCTCATCTAGAATTTCCTCCTCTAACTGAAGGTTCCTTGCTCTTCTTGGAGGCCCTTCTCTACCACGGTGCGGCAAAAAACTTCTTAAAATGTATTAGCAAAAGATTAGCTAGTTTTAGCATTTTTTATTTCACTTGACTCTTTACCTCTTTCTCGTAAGCTACGATCAACCCATTCAGAAAGTGTTCAGTGCGGTAAACGTTGATTTGGAAATATGTATATCAGAATAAATTCTTCTTACTTCAACAAAATTGCCGAGTGCTTGTCCATAAATTAGATGCATGTCAGCATATTCGTTATAGGAATAATGCTCCATTATTTAGTCTTGTATCAATCAAATAATTTTTACAAGTGTTGTTAATAACGACATAAAAACGATTACTGTTTTATTACAGAATTCTGATTTATTATTTCAAAAACGTGATATACAGAAACTAAATTTTTTCGAAAACGGCTAATTTTATCGAAACAAATGTAGGGTACCTCTTTTAAAGAGAAATGACCAATATATTTAAAAATTCAGTTTTCAGCTCTATAAAATGACACCTGACAAAATTTTGGCCCAATGTGTGGTGGCAAATCCGTTCCTGACTTCTCTGACAGTGTAAAACATCTACTGTAGTATGGCTTTATGAGCCTTTGTGGTCTACATAAAATATTAAAATTTCATTAAATTAAACAAGTTAGTTCAAAAGTTAGTACCGAAAAGGTAATTCGCTGTGTACCCCTTAGGAGCTCTGTATCTCCGTTAAGGGGCACTTTATGATTTTTTTATGGCAAAATAGGGTTATTTTGACCTCCCCTATACACTCCCGAGAATATGCCATATACTTACCAGACACCCTGTATTTTGTTCTATACATAAAGTGTAGAAAAAAACTGATATTCAGGTAAGAAAAGAGCATAATGAATTGAAAAATTACATTTTGAATCCAATTTGAGGAAAATAAATAGCAAAGAGGACAAAATGTGTAATTATTTTTATCTGTTTTAAAAAATAGAAAATAACAATAAACTTTCGTATATGTAACAACCTTCTAGAGCTCTCAATGCCAACGTAATAAAAAGCTTTAAAAACATTTTTTTTAAGTGATGGTAATTAAAGAAGTGATAAGAAATACTATTTGCAATGATATAATTTCAGTAGCAGATTCGAAAGCGATCTTACAGCAACATTTAAAGGCGGGACAAACAACTAGAACTCTGAAAACTAAATATGGACAAATCCCTGATAATTATAATAATGCACAAATCAGGGATCGAATGAATCACAAAAAAGACAAAATTAGGAATGAAGTGATAATGACAACGAAGATACTTCAAACCAATTAATAGAATCATTGAAGAGAGACAATTTGGTTCGACACCTAGGTCAAATAAATATATGAAGCTAAAGTACACGATAATGATAAAACAGGAAGACTTAGAATGATATTGGTAAAACAATTGAGACAGGTAGCCGCAAAACGAAAAATACTGTGGCGTGAGACAAATAATTTAGTACAGGACAGGATTTCTTGAAACATAAAAATAAATGATACAGCAATAGGATTGTATAAACCCGTAGTCCACTAGGTAACGAGAGGTATTTGGACCCTAATTTAAATTAACAATATTTATAAAGATCTTATTTTATATTTAAGAAAAAATATCAGAATACTTTTTAAATTTTCATTCTTATTCACTTGATCTTTTAACCTCTACCTTTAAAAATAGAGTTTCAGAAATACGATAAAATAGCCATATTGTGCTCAAAATATAAAATTAATTGAATGACGTATATACTGAATACTGCGTTTTGATTGAAATGCAAACGTTTCAAATTAATTCTAAATGTGAAATATTTTGATGTGAACATGGCATGCATTTAAAATGTGACCAAAACAGCGGTTTGATTTATATCTTCTCATGAGCTTTAATAGTTAATTTCCTGAATAGATAATTCAGAACAGCTTAAGCTTTCAGCCATAAAGCATAACTACGTGGTCCCATTGACGCCGTTCCTTAATTTAGATAAAGGTTTCTATTCGAACGAGGAATTTATTGGCTATAACCATTATCCAAGTACAAATATTTGCACTAGCGAAATATTTTCTCAATTACTAAGCTGTATATTTCGATGAAATCGCCTCAACCTGAAAGCTATTCAAAAATAACTGCCCAAATCTCTTAACAACATCCGCTTACCCAAATTATAATTTAGTGGTTTTATAACGATTTCATTCGCTAAGAGTTTGTAAATAAATTGTATAAACAAACAGTCATGAAATGAAATATTTCCATGATGGCGTTTCGGGCGTATATTTTTAACGGCAGGATGAGTGCAACATTTTCCTCGATCAAAGGAAATCGTTTCATAATGGTATATTTCCATAGAGAATAGGCGTCACAAAAGAGAGCTAAATACTGAACAGGCAGTACAAAGAGAATAGTAATTATCAATTAGTCATTAATTTAAATCCTTTTGTCTAAGAAATTATACATGGTGCTACAAAAAGTTGTTTCTGGTATTTTTATTTGTTTTATTAGTCATAAATCTATGGGCCATGTCCTTTTCAGTCTTCTGTCATTAATGACTTGCAATGACGGTTATATTATTGGGTTAAAGTGGGTTTCCAATTTGTTGTGGTGTTTATTACTTTTTTTTCACTGGCAACTACACTTAGATAAGGAATTTTCAGATCTATAGTGTGATTAAGGTATGATTTAAAACGTGCAAGGATATTCGTAAAAATTCTAAGTATTTTGAACTGCGCTCTCTGTGTAATGTCTATATTTAACTTGTTGGAGCATCCCCAGAATTCAACCCCATGTCTCCATATAGGTTTGATTGTCTCTTTATAAAAGAAAAGTTTCATTGTCGATACTTAGAGATTTACTGTTATTAACGAATTAATTTGATTTGTTGTTAAGTCGATTCGTTTTCTCTTACTATGCTATTTCCACTTCAGCTTCAATAGGCCCATTCAGTGATATATAATTTTAAACTTTTTCTTTCATTTTCTGATAGTATTTAACCACCTAAATATATCTTAAAAAAAATAGGTCAATAGGATTAATAATAAGTGATAGATTTAATTCTGAATTTGTAAGACCCTTAAAAAGGTCAACACTGCGGGAGAACAAGTAATGACGTCACGATACCGGCCACTCGGCGATCAAGTCGCGAGTAGTCGGAGAGATGTGTAGATATTTGCTATATTCTTACCTATACCTATATTTTTAAGAGTATAAATAAAGAGTGTATAAGAGATATACATCAAGTCTTGTTGAAATGCATTTTTCACACAACATATTTTTTATAAACATAGAATGACTTGGAATACCTAAATACATTTTCGGATTTTTCTCAATGACGTAAATAGTTTGCTTTTCTACATTTTCTTTTGCATTTAATTTTTGTACAAATGTACCCAACGTACTAGACTCGGTACTTGTGGATGTATGCGACGACGTGTATGTACCAGTAGTACTTTGACTAATATTTGAAGCAACTCAGAACCACCCTCGTTTTTCTTTGGTTGCCCGTTTAGGGGGTTGTAAAATATTATTATTTAAATAAATTGCTTATAGGTCCCTCTCGCCTCGTATTTCGAAATTTTTGTGGACGGGAACATTTAGATGGGGTAGAAATTTTTTTGTCGGCATAAATTTGAAAATTCTGTTCTAAATGTTCAAATAATAATATTTACAACCCCCTAGACGGGCAACCAAAGAAAAACGAGAGTGGTTCCTAACTGCTTATAGGTCCCTCTTGCCGACGTATTTCGAATTTTTTGTGAACACGAACATTTGGATGGGGTAGAATTTTTTTTCCGGCATAAAGTTGAAAATTGTGCTCTAAATGTTCAAATAATAATATTTTACAACCCCTAGACGTGCAACCAAAGAAAAACGAAGGTGGTTTTAAGCTGCATACCGTGGCTGGGGAAACCGTGGATAACATCACACAACCTTTCATTTTTCGGTAATGAAATAAATATTTTATTCGGAGTCGATCCTGAGATACTTTTGCAGCCTGGAACGATACAATATTTGTACAATCCTCGGTTTCGACCCATTTAAACATAAAAATAATGATTAACGAAACTGCCAAGCGAACCACACACCGTATGTATTAACACAGAATGGGATGAGAGCGAGCGCGAGCGGAGTGCTCTGCTATGACGTCAGGCAATGGTTGCTCAACGTTTTTCCGCGCTCTGTTTTCATTAATTTATTTCNTGAATGTTATATAGCTGATTTGAATTTGCCATTCCTAAAACCATGTTTCTAGAAGGTTGGCATGTATCTGAAAATTAAGAGAAGCTGTTGTTGAGTTTTCATGAGTTGAAAATATGGCTATATCATCGGTAAATGTATACTGGATGTATGCAGGGTGTTCCCAAAGTTGATTCATTTATTTTAACAGCTGGTAGAATACGTGAATTTACCAAAAATCTTTTATATAAAAGTTGCAGAAGAAGAGAGTTATAAAAATCCTATTCTACAATAATAATAATTGTTCAAAATTGTTCTACAAATATTGTTCAAAATTGTTACCATTTGTTTACTATTTATGGTTTTTCAACGCAGTGGTCGAAAATAACAATAAGTCAGGTTTAATATTATGAAGTTTTTGAATTTCAATTTTTTTAAATAATTGTTAATACCTAATTTGGCAACATTTATATATCTAAACGATTTTTGGTAAATCGACTTTTTTACGAGTTCTACCAGCTGTTAAAATAAATTACTCAATTTTCAAAACACCGGATATAAAACATACAGTAATGGAAGTATGCTTCCCTGTAGTCCTCTTGATAAAATATTATAATGACCAGAAAGATCAAACAGGTAATTTCGGACCATCAAAGGAATAGTATGAAACCAATATTTTTATTCTAATTTTGGGGTGCTGAATACGCATATGCTACTTATTTTTACCGAAAACGACGGGAACACAGTCAAAACAATCCCCGTATGGAGGTGAAAATAGAATTTATAATTACACAAAGAATTATTTATGAACCAGTTTGTAAAATATATTTTTTGTTGACCAACTTAAATCAGACGGTACAAACAATACCATTCTAAATCACCAAAACGACTATTGTAGATATAAAATCCAATTTTAAAAATGTTATTTAACGGTCATGGTTGTAATTCAAATGAGAAAAAGGTACTTCACTTACATAATGTTGCCCTTTCACACCCTCATCCCCTATGAAGGTAAAAGCTACATGTAACTGTTTTAAAGCCTAATTGTTTTTTTATTTGCTGCATATTTTTGCATAGATTGCAACGAAACTAATCCGAAAACCAAACGTTATACACTGAAAGGATGATAGGGGTAAAAGGGTAAAGTAGGGGTAAAATTGCATCCCCGCCGGGGGTTGGATAAGATTAAAAAACAGCGTCTGACAATTGAAAATTGTGATACTCAGTTAAACTATTACTTTAACAATAGTTGTTTTCACTCCCATAAGAGGGTGCAAGGGATAAGTGCTATTCTTTGTATCGTCTGATTTAAGTAGCTCAACAAAAAATATATTATATTTTACAAACTGGTTCATAAATATAAAACCTCACCAAAGCTGCAAAATTGAAGATAATTAAATTTTGCAAATTGCTTTTGGTTTCTGCTTATTTACACTATGTGTATACCAAATTTCAAGTGTCAGCAAAACTTCTAACAAATTTGGCAAAGTTTCGAGTTTCAGATGCCGATGGATGTATAACACCTTATAGAACAAAAAGTTTTGCTCTCCTGATTTTCGGCTTTAGCGTCATTATTGTATATATATTGAACTATAGTTTTCGAAAGTTTTATCACTTTTTGTTTATAATTGACATTTTTACAGCAACTTTAAAAAATTGACGTTTTATACCGTTTTTTCAATCTCACGGCTTTGTTATTGCAAATTTCGTAATCGGGCCACCGCCATTTTGTAGCTATTTTTATTATGAACAAAATCATGTCCTAGGCATTTTTTCGTAAAAAGTCATCCCGCTGAGTTATTTAAAGAAAACTAAAAAAAAAATTTTTCACGATTAAATTGTTAATAACTTTTTTCCTGATAAAATACTTTGTCAGCAAATTAGCCTGTTATTGTACTTATCATTTAAAGTATTCCTGTGTAGTTATTTCCGAGTTATCAAAGAAATGTCACCAACAGTAACTTTTTGGCCTCTGCCGACTGGACTATTATATTAGTTATTCGATAGTATCTACTGTTGTATTGTAAAATGAGATGGTCGAAATCCAAATTGAGTATCCAGCCTTGAAGATCTATGTCTTTGTTGATACATTTGAGAATGAGCTTTTCAAGAAATTTTGATATCGATGACAGTAGGCTTATGTAACATCTTTTTAAATTTTCCATGTTTGGGTATCATTATAATATGGTTTAAGGTTTCGCGTCAGCTTTACTAATCTTTTTCTTGATAATTCTTTAAGCATTTTAGCTGCTATAAGGGCAAAACCTGAAGCCTTTTAGTTTGCTGATTTAAATTTAGTTCTTGGGTTACAATTGATGGAAATAAAGCTTCTTCTACTTCTTGGCTATGGTCATTGTTATGTGGTTAAAAAAAATATGTGATAGATGTGGTTTTCCTTTGTTCTTCCTTCCTTACACAAGGTTCTCTAGGTGTTAAACAGTTACGTATAACAGGCAATTTTGTTAGAGGTTTTCTCTTGTTTTTATATGTTTCCAAATGGAGTTATCTTGTTTATTTAGGTTGAAATCATGTTTTCTTTATTTCAGGTTTCATTTGAATTTATTACTTAAATGATTGCATTGCCTTCTGCTGACTAGCGTACGAATTCTTTGCCTAAATGACCTGGCCCTTCTTTATTTATTTTTCTTTCTTTAAAACTCTATGTAGACCAAGGCGGATCTGTTTTGAGGTGGATGTGAGAGGGGGCAAGCAAATTTTTTCTGGATTACCTTCAGTACAACTTACATAATAAAAGCACATATCTAACCCATATGCGACACTCATTTGATAAGGCACAAGTGCCGCCGTTGACCTTGTCCATTTCAACTGGATGCTAAACGTTGCCAGATTGGACAATAAAAATTGATATCTGAAGAGTGTTGCCAGTTCGAAATATTGAATGAATATAAACATAAAATGCTTACACCTACATTTATCACAATTTTCACTTNTATTATTGTGGAATGTTGTATTTAATCAAACGAAATATTCTTGGTATTTAAAAATCAAACAGATAAGCATTACCTATGTACAGGTTGGGCCGTTAGTGTGAGAAAGTAAAATAACTCCCTTGTTACTCATAATACAGAAAAAAAAATTATATAAAAGTTGTACAGATTCAAGAAGCCTAAATTTTGGAAACTCAAGTTTGAAATTTTCTAAAAATGATCGAATCATAATGCGCTGTATAAAATATCGATATTAGCTAATACAGGCGTCTTTGCTTAACATTTGTCTATAACTCAAATGTCAAATATTTTTGCTCCAAGTGTCATGTTTTTTCCAAAATTCTAAGAATTTTCTACATAACTTGGCAACCCTGCACTAAAATGTTAAACTGTTTATTTTACCATATACAAAATTTTCTTAGAAATCCATATGTTTAAA
>NW_019419360.1:0-3761 GCF_000390285.2 Anoplophora glabripennis
TTCTAATGTTTTAACTATCTCCTTTTTCTATTTCTTCGGGATATACAAAAAAGTTCATATTTTCCATAAGGATGTTTCTTACTTAGAGGAAACAATAGGTATATTTTCCATGACTGAATAACTTAGGTGGTGCAATTATTCCTTTTAAATAGACTAAACTTCTATACGTTGCGGTCGAAATTATAGAGAGAGGGATGAAACATGCGGAGATCGATAATCCATAGGCGTATCTTTCTAAAAACGACAAGATGTAGAAAATATGGAAAAAGATGACAATACATAACATCTATTATTTTTATGAGCAACAGACAGGTTTGCTACAACTTGGTCCATTTTAATTATTGCTACGTTTTAAAACGTCCCGGTTATATTTTTTTAATTTATAAGTTTAATATATATTTAATTAAACCCCTCGCCTACGCTTATGCTATGGCTAAATCAAGTACTACATACATCCGTCTACACCCACTAAAAAAACATTTCCCTATCCCCTACTAAGTGCAATAGACAGAGATAGAATATAGATCGACGTTCAGTGTAACTTAGTCTATAGACGATTATAGATCCTATCGATGTGCATAGTGAGCGGCACATCATTTAATACAAGACAAATAATATTAAACCATTATAAAAATCATTTTATATTTATACGCTTTATGGTAATAGTGTTTTTATATTATGTCTGAGTCACTCCCTATAATTTCTACTGTGAGGTATATATAACCCTAAACTTCTAGTTTATAAATGCATACCTGAATTACTCAATAACAGAATAGCGTGGCCAGCGTGATTATTTATATTTTTGTCTATAATTAGCCGAAATTTGGCTGAATGCTTAGTAGCTTATATCTTACCTTCCTTATTAATTGCATACCCAACTCTATTCTGTATCACACAAGACGAATGTGTGTTATTCCAGTAGGAATTTTTAGTGCCTTCTTAATTCAGCAGAAGAAGTGAACAACGATCAACAATCAAAGTAAACAGAAACATTAAAATAGATAAAAATCTATAACTACATTCATTATTTCTCGCAATGGTTTTATAAAACGAAAACAGATATTTTGCCTCTGATAAACTTTACAAATTATTTTCGGTTATTATCAGTCATCAGATATGAATCATAATGATAAGATATAATAGCAAAATTAAAAGAGATTCGTTTGTTACCGTGCTGCCTACTAGACAGATTCAACTTAAAGTGAGTACAAATTACAGTTTACTAAGTATATAATCCCTAGCGGTAAAAGATCAAGTAACTCCAATACGACTATAATTTTTTTTAAATATGTATTTTAATATCAGCTTTCGTGTAAATTTATAAAAATTTCATAAAAATCCTATCAAATGAAGTCAAACAATGTTCTTTAATACTAAAAATATAAGTATACAAAATATATCTAACTTTATAGACAAAATTATTAACTGATATTGCAGTCAACTACTTTATGGGTTACATGGCCCACGTTGCATTGAATTATACCAACAGTATCTTGTAAGCAGAGAACACGTAGCAGACATATTGAAATTATTAAGTAATGTAATGTTTCGCAAAAATATTTTATATTCTCGTTGTTCTAATATAGCTTTACAATTAGACAAAGACCAACACGCAAGTCAGGATAGAGAAAATCACAACCATTTCTGCATTTTACTTTAGGATTGATGTGTTGCCAAATAAAAGGAGGACAGTGGTATGAGATTTTAGTTGAGTTTCATCTTAATAAATGGCATCTGGCACGCTGCATATGTCCGTCAAATTCGCTTTACTTTCACATTTTTTTAAATTACTAGTTAAATAATAATTGCTTGCAAAATTAAAGAAATACAAGTCAAGTTTTTTGACACATTATTTATTTTTTTATGGTAATAACTAGAACACTCCATTGTAAATGAATTATTTTATTGGTATCACTTTCTTAAGAAAAATGACGATTGACCTCTACTACAGTCCAAGTGGATCCTCCTGTAGGATAGTCCTTTTAGCAGCTAAGTCTATTGATGTAGAATTAAACTTGATACCTGTAGATATCATGAATCCAGAAAGTTTCACCCCAGAATTTATTAAAGTAAGTAATTATTATAATTACTAAATTTGGACAAAAAAAAATATGTATGAAATGTTTCTATATTTTTTAATAAATCTTATAAAAATTAAGTAACTTTTAAGCTAAATCCGCAACATTGTGTACCAACACTCAATGACAGTGGTTTCGTAATTTGGGAGAGCAAGGCTATTATAACGTATTTGCAAAACCAGTATGGAAAAAACGATGACCTGTACCCAAAGGATCCGAAAAAACGAGCAACTGTTGACCAGAGGCTGTTTTTTGACACCGATTTATATGCACGTTTTCATGAAGTTTATGTAAGTATCTACATTCTGAACCATGATAGCAAGAATACAGGATATGATATTTCTGTGATTGGCGAACCAAAATTGGTTCGCNCTGTGATTGCTGAACCAAAATTGGTTCGCTTGGCGCATGACGTCAGCTGGAGAGTGAATTTAATAGGCGAATTAACGACACCGAATGTCACAGGCATGGAGACTACACAGTCGCAGGAACAAGCGGATCACGTGCATCTCTATCAAACTAACGTGTACAGGCTGGTCCATTTTCGATGGGAATTCAGGGTATTTCAGAAACTACTAAAGATATGATAAAACTGACACCACGTTCTCGAGCTCGATTTTCATGGCAAACTCGACTGTCAGATCGGAAATTTGCTATCTTCATTTGTTTCTAAGTTACAGGACGTTTCTCGTTATTGTGACACTTTTTAACATGTCTGTATCTCAGCTATTAAATAAGTTACAGTTAAAGTGAAAATTGCTCAAGACTAATTCTTTGGCGTAGAATTGAATGCCGGTATTAGATTTTTCGTATATCTTAAGAATTCGGAGTTATGACCCAAAGTTATATTTTTTTAAATGGAAATCGTAGCTGACCATGGCCTAAAAAAATAGAGATTTTTTTCCGCTTTTCAGCAATATATCATATGCTATAGTTATTTTTACAAACACGGGAGATACGGGGTGTTTTATATATAAATTATTTTTTTTTCCTTTTTAATATGACCGGCTATGAATATACAGATAAAACTACAATTCTTACTTTTACAAAAGTCATATCTGTTGTAAAAATATAACATTTATTTTAAATGCACAACATATACTCGTGTGATAATATAATGCTAACGAAATTTTAGGAGATAGGTGGATAAGAAGAAACGGACCGATCAGATGGCCAGCTAGGTTACCTGGCTTGAGTCTGTTGGACTTTTTCCTTTGGGGTTTTCTAAAAGACATTATATTTAAAATTCCTTTTAATAATATTTCAAATACCTATACATTTAATGAATGATACCCGAAGCGTTGCCAGAAAATGCGTGAAATGTGTGACAGTTGAGGGACGGCAATTTGAACATTTAGCTGTCAAGTTTTTATTCATGTAGGTACTTACTATTGTTTAATTTACGTTTAATATTGTAACTTCAGTTGAAGTGGAATAAAAATTTGAAAACTCTGTCTTTTCTTATCTGTAATATATATTTTAAATAAACGTCATATTTTTACAACAGATATGAGTTTTGTAAAAGTAAGAATTATAGTTTTGTATGTATTTTCATAGCCAGCCATATTAAAATGTAAAAAAGGATCGAATTTATATATAAAACACCCCGTATCTTCTGTGTTTGGAAAAATAACTATAGCATGTGGTATATTGCTGAAAAGCAAAAAAAATCTCAATTTTTTA
>NW_019419360.1:4775-8865 GCF_000390285.2 Anoplophora glabripennis
CGTCATATTTGAGGTTATGTAGTAATGCCATCTATTCTTTAAAAAAAAATACATATAATTTAAAAGTACAAGGCTCCCTCTTTCGAATGCCGTTGAGTTCGCTCAAATATCTTTTCTTCTTTTTTCGTTGAGATATCACATGTTGAAATTTCTAAGTTTATCAGTTTCTTAATATGCGAAAATCTACTAAGGATCCCTTAGACGTCAAACAGTTGATTGCAGTTCAGAAACTTCATACTCAGAAACCTTCAATACATACGAACTCAAACTCACAAACTCCAAATCCACAAACCCACAAACCCCAAGCCTACAATCCCTAAACCAATAAACCCCAATCCCACAAAACCCGGACCTACAAACTCCAAGTTTACAAACCCCAGGCCCACCAACTCCAAACCCACAAACCGTATGGGTATGAAGTTTCTGAATTGCAATCGACTGCTTGATTTCTAAGGGATTAAGAATATTAAGAAACTGAGAAACTTAAAAATTTCAAACTCAACGGCATTCGAAGGAAGAAGCCTTATACTTTTAGATTCAATGTATTAGTTTTTTGAAAAAGAATAGATGGCACTACTACATAACCTCAAATATGACGAAAAACAGTGTTTTTTGCACTTTTAGGTTAGGATACAACATGTAACATATCGACACCTTACTATTTTAGACATGTGTATAAATATTACATTTCTAGCAAATAAATCCTATGAACTTTTTTGAGAAAGGAGGAGTTTTAGAGTTATTTTACAATCTGTGAAGTATTTGGTAACAGTAAAAAAGTAATAAAACGGAAATGATCCTTACGATAAAGTGAAACATATATTTTTCTTAGAAATAAAAGCAGTAGTCGGTTTTCGGTCTTCCACCACTGGTATACATATTCAGTGTCTACTTACCTTTAGCTAGATAATCAGGCTCAAGTTAGATCATCATGGATAAAACGTATTCAGAGATATTTTAGAAGATGTTAAGGGTTTTCTAATTTCAACACAACATAATCTATTATCTGTTTATAATGCTTTTTGACATAAAATCACTGAAATCACTCAAAGAATGAGCACTTGAAAATTTGATGACGTAATCGCCTTTGCCTGAGTTTTATGGGGAGAGATCTAACATGATTGAACGTGCCCCTCTCTAGAAATATTTTAAGTGCTACTCAGTTAGGGTAAATCCGAGAGAGATGTCGCGTCAGGTGAAACATCCCAGTATCTATAACATTTCCCTTGGTCAACAGATGACGCTCTTAGTAGTATAAGAGGTAAATATTGGTGCCTATTTCACTAGTAAATTGTAATATCTGCATTTAGTGCCAACGTTAGTTAGTTTTTTGGACTTTTTTATCATTGATAGTACGTTTTAAACGGGAAATAAGTATTTTTATATGGTTTAATTTATAGGAAGTGGTAAGTAATGTGTCAGTTTTTCGCATGTCATTAAATTAGACAATTATTCTATCTTATCTTATCTTTTCTGCATTATGTTAAGTTAGATCTATGTGCCAAGTCTTACTGCAAAGGTACGCGGCCTCTGTCCCAACAAAAAGTAGAGTTGCCGCATTTTAAATCGGGACAGATGCCTCATCTATACATTGCTTATGTATTATAGCACAGAAATATCAAAGATCTGTAAATGCAACACCAAGACCGACTTGGACAGAAGCTATACAAAAAGTAGAAGCTGGTGAAATTAGTAAAAGAGAGGTTTACACGCGTTATAATGTACCACCTCGAACGTTGGAGTGAAGAATGAAACCTGGTAAAATAGAGAAAGGAAGTCTTGGACCTGAAGGTATTTTATTGCTGTTAATATTACTACTACAATGATATACTATATTTTTTATTATTTTTACAGGTGTACTAGTTAAAGCAAATGAGAAGAGATTAGTTGCACATATCCAACGTTTGTCGGCAGCAGGCTTCGCTCCAGATAGAAGTACTGTCAGAAAGCTCGCTTATAAATTTGCTGAAAAGCTGAAAATAAAGCACATTTTTTCTGGAGTGAACGACATAGCTGGCTTTGCATGGCTTCAATGTTTTTGGAGATCAATCCCGAAAGTTCCATTCAACAAAAGGAAGGTTTTTTGTTATCTAGAGCTCGTTCCATGAACAGATAAGATGTGGCCCAATTTTTTAACTTGCTGGATAAAATTATGACTGAACATGATTTATTAGAAAAACCTTATGAACAAAAAATCTTCATTTATCAACTCAGAACTATTTTTACAATGGTTGAAGGAACAGTTCATTCCACATAAACCAGTTGGAAAGTGTTTGCTGATACTGGATGGTCATACATCTCACAGATAGATATTGAAATGCTTCAGGTGGCTGATGATAACAATATTATTTTGTTGTGTTTGCACATTCATTGTACACAAGCACTTCAACCGGTGGACAAAAGTTTTTTTCAGCCGCTAAAAGTATATTTCAGTCAGGAAGCTCATTTGTGGATGAAACATCACACTAACCGAAATTTTACCAGATATCAAGCTGGCGAAATAATAGGTAAAGCTGGGATAAGAGTAGCTAGCATTGGAAATGGTTTTAAAGCAACGGGTATATTTCCTATACCCAAATACAATACCAGATCATTTCTATTCTATGAGTGAAGTCCGTCCAGATACGCCTCGACTTCCAGAGGTTCCAACAAATTCAGAACCGGGTCCTTCTTATTTCATTAATGAAACAGAAAAATCAAGTTTTTAATATGATGAAAACCAGACACCTAGTAACTTATTACATTAAGTTTCTCACATTCCTGTCATGCCAATTCCTTTCAATAAATGTGTTAAACAAGGTACGGTAATACTAAATTTTATAAAAAATATAGAAAAGAAACAGAATAAAGATGAAAAGAGTAAAGAAGAGACGCCGTTTTATACAGTTAAATAAAATTGATTGTTACTATTTTCTTATTTGAAAATGAATGTTTATTTTTATATATTTAATTTAAGAGTAATGTAACTGTTTATTACTGAAAAATGTTTAATAATTACGAAAAATATGATTTTTTTTCAAAATATGCGGCAACTCTCCCGTATTTACCATAGTATTTTTTATTGTCATAGTAGTATTTTTTATTACGCTACACATAATTTTTTATTGAAATGGTTAGTTTCAGTATTCAGATATGTATATAAATGCATACTAATACGGGTTAAATATTTTCCCACCACTATTGTCACTGACAACATTTTTAACAATGAAAAGTAATTTTAGACAAAAATAATAATTTCAATAGTGTCTGTGAACTTTGAATCACTCTGGATCTTTGTGTAAATCGTGTTTATATTTTTTAGACTCCTAAAACTTTCGCTGGTTTACCACCCGACCCAGAAGCACTTGCTAATGCCAACAAAGCTTTGGATTTCCTAGATGAATTTTTGGTGAAATCCGAATACGTCGCAGGCGACAGTCTTACGTTGGCTGACTTGTCGTTAGTTGTCCAAATTTCCAATTTAGAACTACTTGGACACGATATGTCACCCTATAAGTATATTAATAGATGGTACGCAAAAGTCAAAGCGATTGCTCCGGGTTACAAAGAAGCTAATGAAGACAATTTGGTATACGTTAAACAGTTAATGGGTCATTTTGCGCAGGCCGATGAGTAAACATGCAATAAATAATTTGTTTTATCTCTAATACAATAAAATAACAACAATTGTTAGCATTTGGTAAGGTACAGTTTTTGATTTTTTTTAATAAAATTGAATTATTGAGAAGCTTGGATTGTATAGAAAGCAACTTTCATTTAGAAATTTAGATCCTATAATTTTTTAACACAACCTAATCCATTACATACATATTTCTTCGTCCTCAGAATACCATTAAATTACAGAGAACATCGTATTTATCTCAATAATACAAAAATATGTACATATTCAAATTGAACATCATGTATGATGGTATTCTATTAATATCTCGTTGAATTTAAAGTCTAAGTCTCCTAGTATACTCACCCAAATATTCAATTTCCTCGGATGCTGCGTATAAATTTTATAAAAAATATAGAAAAGAAACAGAATAAAGATGAAAAGAGTAAAGAAGAGACGCCGTTTTATACAGTTAAATAAAATTGATTGTTA
>NW_019419361.1:0-8861 GCF_000390285.2 Anoplophora glabripennis
AATACTAATGTTAATCTACTAGAATAATTTCAACTCTATTAATTTCTTATGTATTACCATCTGTTCTTTTATACCAGGTACTACAGAATGCATTTATTTTAGGCCTTTTTTCTTTAAATTCCTCTTTTCGTCGTGTTACGATTTTTCCTGTTTAATCCACAAACCGCGAACATTTTTGGAAAAACTATACTGTTAAAACTCCAACTTGGAAGTCTGGGATTTGTGCTGTTTACTATTGCATAGTGGGTTGGTTTGGCTAAACAGTAGCAAAGAAGGACCCAAGTCTTACTAAGGAGAAGGGTCACCTTACACACAAGAAGTACCTACCTACTTAAATTTCCCTGGTGCCAGTAGATGATCTGTTACATATTAATATCAATCCCTGGAATTTGAAACGCCGCCATCTTGTTAAAAAGCACGTATGCAGCATATATTTTTTATATTATAATTTATTATTACTTATTATTCAATTGCAACTCATGTATTATTTTATAAGCTTTACTTGGAAAACAGCTGTTTCTCGGGTACCTACTTATCATATCATTTTTTTGCTAGTTTAATTTACTTATTTTATTTAATTTGTTCAAAATTAAATTCTACTCTACTTAATTTATCATTAATCAAATTATAGCTGAATTAATTTATATTAATGTTAAAAATTTATACTTTTTACATTTGGCGTAAATAATTTATAATAGATATTTATATTGCATTGTGTTATCTATTATTTGTATTGTTTTGTAATCCTCCAATCCTCGTCAATTTTATTTGACTGGCGCCCATGCCTACTATTCTCTCAACAAATTAAAACAAAAAGCAAATCTCAGTGAACCCACGACCAGCCTCCGAAATTGGAGCAACCGTTAGCAAAATTATTTGTAACTAAAAATAAAATAAAAAAGAGACTGAAGGTTGCAATATAACTTTACATATTATGTCACACTATATAAATTGTTTACGTTAAGGAAAATTTCCCCACTGACGGAGGTCACCTATCGTTTAAATTACTTTAAATAAATAGTAGTAGTCATTTATTTGGCAGACACATGATCAGAATATGTCTGGATATAATTATGTCTACCTCTCCAGTACCAAAATAAATTTCATCATATGTGACTTTGCAGCAAATGTCATAAAAATTGATTGGTGTCGTGGACAACTCTAGTATCAAAATACTTTGGCGAGCATTATTTAACATAATATTGCCATAATTACTCGCTCAACAGTTTCTATATTAATTCTTTTACCAGCACTTCAACAACAACAATGAACAAATAGAATCATAATGTTACAAACGTTTGTACATCTGTTATGCAAGTGAGGAACTTCTGTATCTATATCCCTGCATCATGTATTTGTGCAGCCCGCATACATTTGATGTCTGTCTGGGATACAGTTTCCATTTCCTCCACAACAAGCAGAAAAGGAAACACAAAATAAGACAATGATCAATGATCATTAAAATTGCAACGACACGATTACGCCTTTCCTAATTAAACTAAAATACACTTTGTACATAAAATTAATGTCAGATATATTTGCATCTACCACTTCTTCCAGCCTTACAACTACAAACCATTGAAGAAATTTTCAAAATATTATTGTCGATAGACAATGCTTGTCCCAGAGCTTCCCGTTTCCGCCGCTTGGTGCGCTTGAGGTTCAGTTAATTTAATCGATGATGTACTCGTAGCAATATTAAGTTTCCTGATTTCCTCACACATCTTTTGTATGCCTGCAGAATATTTGATCCTATCATTACTGTTTTTGTGTTTGTATATTATTCGGGTTCCTTATCTTGTTCATTAACTCACTTGTTACTTGAGATAACAACTTTATTTTTGTATAATATGAATGAAAAAAATGCTATTCATGTAACAGGTATAACTGTCAATACTTTCTAAACAAATTCAATAGTTCTCTCCTTTTCGGATGAGAGCAGCACTAACCAGGTCGCAGAGAATTTAGCGCTGGCGCGAATATTTAAATTTAAATAAGTGTTGATTATTTTCGATTTTCTTAACATTTGCAAAAATGTGATTTGTACGACTGTTGTTCACGGCTGTATACTTTTAATTATTTCTGAAACAATACAAGTACTCTTTTATACACCAGTAAACTTAAAAAGTACAAGTAAAAATATAACCCCCTTCTTGATTGTTTCCTCCGTTTTTGTTAAAAATATAAAATGATCAAGATTACGAAATTTCTTATTACAATTGTCTGCAGTTTTTGTTGAGAACTACCTTGAATTGTCTTTCCAAATTTATTTTTTCTTTACTTTAAGATTCCTAAACCATTGCAGCTTTTCTTCATACAAGCTAATTAGGGTTCTTACTTCTGCTTCTGTCCAGTTTTCTTTGTCTGATTCCACAATTTGTTGTTCCTCAAAATCTTCAAGTATCTACCTCTGTTTCAGTTTCAGTATTTAGATCTCCAGTTTGAATATTAGAAATATTTCTGTTTGCTAAAGTATTTTCAATATAGGCGACTTCGTTTGCTAGAAAATAAAATTAATAACACTAGTTTTACAACAAAAAATTAACTAACTCCGCTGTTGTAGGCAATATTATTTTCATTTATTAAATCGATACCGTCTGCCACTACAACCTTGTAAGTCTGGCGTAAGCTTTCAATTTCAAATTCTTCCATTTTCCCTTTTTTAACACAAATTATATAGTTACTTAAATACTATAATTCTAATCTAAAATCAAGTTGTCACATTATTCGCGCAAGCGCAAGTTAACTGCTTACATTGGCAAATCGTTTAATGAATGACAGCAGAAAGTAGTTTGCATGGGTACGCTTCCTCTTGGTTACATTAAACACGGCCCATAGCACAAAATTATAGTATACCACAAAATATACGAAATACTACGAATAGTAAACGTAAACGTACTTATGAATGACTTATGTTTTGTTCTATCTATACTATGCCTTCCTCAACGATTAGAGAGATAGAGCCAGTATCCAAAGTACCGCCCTTTCTCTTTACAGCGTCTACACTTTTTAACACGCGGTACTTCCTCCATGTAGTATATCGTCGCTTGGATGCAGAAGTAGCCTAAGTCACAAAGTGTTAATTTTACAGGAGCATTTTTTTTTGTTTTTTTCCCTAAATATTATAAAACCCTTTTATCAGAAAATTGTATGACAATGTTGAATAAGTTACTTTCCCTACAGTTTATTGCTTTCACGATAAAAGCCACGTTCTGAAAAAAAAAAAAATGGACAGAATAGTATGTAAAGTCTCAACTGATGTAACCTATCTGTCCAAATTTAGACAAAGAATATACTTTCATGACAGTACTTAGGCTAGTTTTGATTAATCCGTAATAAGAATCTAATCACGTAGTAGGTGTAGGTATAAATTGAAGGGGTGGGTGCAATAACCAGCTAGTTCCACGTTTGCAAATTTATGGGAAATTGCAAAAAACCTTAACTGGGAAAATAAAAAAATTAGATAATATTTAAGTTATTCATTTTCATCCTCTGTCTCTGATGTCTGACATTCTTCTAATTCTACAGACTCAAGTTTTTGGTAGTACCACATTTCAGCTTCTCCAACAATAATGACTTTCAACTGTCTGAAAGGAATTTATATGTTCTCGAACTGATTCTTTTACAGATTCATTAAGTTACGAGTTTTTGCATGCCTTTCCTTTTCTATCTTCGGAAACCACACCACTGGAACCAGTTTTATTAAACACAGTTTTAACAACCTGGGCACTTATACATAGAGTATTTAAAAAGAAAATCTTACAAACAGGTACTTTATTTTATCTTTTATGAAAGCATAATCATATGTGAACGTTCTTCTGCACTGTTGGTCTGGAGAAGGCGATTCTTCATTTCTCTCTGCAGCAATATTTACATTCTTCCTTTTAATTCTTGTTCTTTCTTTATTTTTTCTTTGCACTAATTTTGAAATGAAATCTTGCTGTCTATTGATGCCTTCAAGATTCCAATAATGACCAAATATCGATTGTCTTTCATTTTCAGAAATCTTCTCGTTACATTTCATTCTACAATTAGGTACATGGATCTTTTATTTTACGTAATGGTTGAAGTTTATCTCTCCAGGTTTTATATTCTTTGCCGCTATTTCGAGATGCCTTTAATACATTTCTTCTCCAGGCAACCGGATTTATTTTTCTTTTGCGTGACTTTCTTTTTGAGACTTCTTCTAGATCAGGTTCCTGATCTGAAAATACAAATTCGGGATCATTTTCATCGTTATCAGAAGCATAAGGATCAGTCTCAAAGGATTACATGTACAAATCGTTTTCCAATAAATTCGTATTAACCGATTTGACAGATCTGCTAGTTTTGGAACCACAAGATTGGTCGAACAGATTTTTTGGCGATGCTTTGCGATATACACTAGACTTGAAACTATTCAATTCTTCAGTGTTGTTTGGTTCGCTGAAAAATATTCGTCATTACATCATGTTATAAAACGACGACATATAAGTATATTGGGTCCGTTCTGTAATTAGCTTCAGTAGAATTTCAGTAAAATGGACAAAATATTTTTTTAGCAACCTGCTAGGAAAATTAGTGAACAAACCTAATGAAAAATGAACACATCGTACTTCGGAGCAATCATTTACTCTACTAGTTTCCCAGGTTCTCGATAGCAAGGCCTCTGAGCAAAAATTTTAATGCGTTTTACTGAAATTCTACGTTATGGGCTCATACTACGTCACAAGATTTCTAACCTTAGGATTCATGTTTGTTAACATGCGACTTAACCAGTAACCTTACACATTTTAAAGTACTTAAGTAAATCTTTTACAGTTGTTTGGGTATTTTGGAATAATTAGTTAGTTATTGATAATAATAGTTTTTAATAAGTTAATGGTGTAGTGTTGAATATAAACTGTTAATTTACCACATAAAAATGCCAGGTGTGAGGTGTAATGTTGCAATTTGCAATAATAATTTTTATAGTGCTAAATAAGACAATTTCAAAATTTCATTTCATGTGTTTCCTAAGGATAAAAAACTTAGAAGGATATGGATGGAACGGTGCAAAGGACGCTATTTGTTTAATCATTCAACTGGACATATCTGTAGTACACATTTTGAAGATTCAGATTCTGAACGCGATCTTCAATCAGAGGTATTAAGCCTACCATCAAGAAAAAGACTTTTAAAGAAAACAGATTAAATGTAAAATTTCTAGTTTAACTGATTGTATTCGCTTCAAAAAGACTTATCATGTTTTTACACTAATTAAATTCAAAAGGATTAGTTCTATNTGAACGCGATCTTCAATCAGAGGTATTAAGCCTACCATCAAGAAAAAGACTTTTAAAGAAAACAGATTAAATGTAAAATTTCTAGTTTAACTGATTGTATTCGCTTCAAAAGGACTTATCATGTTTTTACACTAATTAAATTCAAAAGGATTAGTTCTATAAAAGATCTAGGTATATATGACTAAATAAATAAGACCCGTGAAAAGGATGGGAAGAGAAGAATCATGAAAGTACGAGCGCCACCTAACAGTCGTTTTGTAAAACACTGCCATCGTTAGCAATATTTATGTATCGAAATCTGTAATACTAACTTGACCAGAAAAGTAATGTTGGTATTAGAACCTATAGAGTTCGCTGGAAAAATTAAAAATTTGATGATATTACATGTATTCTTCCGTGCGGAAGCTGAACAAACTGATTGCAATCGGTAAGTAGCCAATCATAATACAGCATTTTTTAAATTCTTAATCATTATTGGTTCTTTACTTATATCACTCACATTGTTCAATACGAAAGAATAAGTGTATTGAAGATTAGGTCACAAAGGGAGTGTGTTCTGTGGATTAGGTTTGATGTTACAATTTATTTCTTCTCTATATTGTGTTGTGACTAATTAAGTTGCCGCGCTAGTGCTTTTGATAGTAATTGTTTTCTGCTTTAGAATAAAATTGAATGTAACGCAAGAAGATAATTATAATTGTTGAATCGTTCATCTGAATTATTACTGCTTTTGCTTGTTTTACTTTTTAATAGAAAATGTCTGGAAGAAACTGAAAGATCACTGTTGTGCACCAAACTGCAAGAATACATTCTTACAGAAAAAAGGCATTTTCAGAGTTACTGCAGACAGGGAAATGATTTGGATAGAATCAGTTCGCAAATTATGTAAACCAAATCAACAAAAAATGTTTTTTTTTGCGAAGACAACTTTGAATCAAAATATTTTAGAAATAGCAAATGCATTGCCAACAATATTTTGTGAATCAAATAGTAAGTAGTAGTAGTAGAATTTAATAGTAACATTTATTTGAAATCTACTGTTACTAATAATTATCTTTTCTTTTCCTATTTATTTAGTAGAATAAATTTAAGTACCTGCATTTAAAAAACAACTACTGCTTTTACATTTTTTAGCCATTGCTTAAAATGTGATACCAATAATAGCCTCTTAATGTATATATGTACCTACTAAAAAAGTCATTCTTTTATACCATTATTGTGTATAACTTGCATGAAATGAAATTCATAAATCATTGACAACATAATTTTGTAAAAAAAAAAATCTTGTCAATTTTTACATTAGAACTGATATGTTTTTTTACAAAACTTTGTAGTCAATGATTATGAATTTTATTCCATATATAAGTTGCACTCTGAATGTTATGGTATATTTAAATTTGCCGCCAACTGCAGCGTAATAAAGCATATTAGGCATCGACATCTATTGCATAGTTTTTGAATTACATTCTCAAACCAAAGACGGGTAGCACGGTCATTGCAGTTTCTGTTTTGTATTGCAGCTGTTATTTGTTTGCAGAACGGATGTAAGATGGCGCCAGTTGCGTCTGGAGCAAGTGGTGCTTCCTATGAAAGACAAGGAAATAAACCCTCTTATTTAGTTACTCATATGGGTACACTATTAGACTCCAAATTTATTGTTATTGTTGTATAACAAATTGATGTGATTGTTAAAAAAGCGATTGGAAATTTTAAGTATCTATCAAAATGTGATTTTAATATTTTTGTAAAACCCCTACAACTTTTCTTAAAATTAAATATCATAAATTCTGTGCGAATAACTTCAATTCCTTTTATTCCTCCATTTAACTCTAGACATGAAAAAAATTCTTTCCGAGAAAGCTAAAAAATACGGTATAGTTTAGGTTTAGGTACTTGTGAAAACTTAACTTAAATGAGCAAAATTATTTTTTTGCGACTAATTGGGGACAGTCAACTGCTACGTTTTTATTTTCTTTTTTATCGTATCGCTCCACTTTTGATTTAGGTAAAGGGGGAACCAATACCACTAATTTGTTCTTTCCAAATTACTGATGTAAAAGGTACACCATCCATTTCTGTTAAAAATTCTCTGCTCCCGCCACGATTCACCCTCTTCATGATTTGATTATTTGGAAGTGGACAATTTGGAATACGATTTCTTCGTATTGTTCCTAACGCCATAATGCCACGCTGCGCTAATTGTAGAATTAGGGGAATTGTATAATAATTGTCAAAGTATACACGATAGTTCATATTATTTGGTATATTACGCAAGAGTCTCACCACAATATTTGCACACGCCCCTAAGTCTTTGTCAGGTCTATTTGGGTTATTTTCCTGCCCTGTGTATACTTCAAAATTGTATGAAAACCCTAATATTCGAGAGAGCACAAATAATTTATATCCCCATTTATGGGGTTTCGCTGGCATATGTCGCCTTAGATAATTTTTGGCTTTTGTAGCACACATTCGTTCGTCAATTGGCAAACATGACTCAAAGGCGATAGCAGACGATCATGATTTTCATCTTCCCTTGGCAGCATTTTGGTATTATCATTAAAATGTAAATTCTGTCTAATTTTCTCGAAATGTGTTTCTCACGTTAGGCAAATGAATTACAGACATTAACATACAAATACCTAGGTATCTTTTGATATCTAGCTCTGTTAATTTTGCTGGAGCATTTGGGAGGATTTTTGTGGAAAATAAATTGGATTGTTCCCAGTGGCGGTTTTACCATAAGAGCTGCGGAGCTGCAGTTTACATAAAATTTTATGTATTTAATCATATTAAATATCAACAAAATATTTAAAGAATTCAAATGTACTCGCGCTAAAATAAATCCCCCTTAATATATGCAACCTCATACACAAAATGTGTGCACAGCGAACGATTAGATGCGTCCTTTGTTTTGATTGGCTAATCAGGCATGCGAACCAGNTAGTCACAGCGCTGCAGTCTGCACTCTGTAGTAAATGCAGTAATATTTCGTACGTGGTATGTGGTGGTTTATTTCTGCGAGCGGCACGTGTGAATATTTTCGTTTAGGCGTCTACGGATATTATAGTTATTAAAATGAATAGCGTTTCGTTTAAAAAAAAACTTTATTTGGTTCTCTGCGTTATGAGGATAAACTAAAAATAAAAGAATTAGGTGGGCCAACACCACAATTAAATATTGAAGTTAGTGGAACAAGCCGAAGTACTCATAAAAGTTATAAAAGGCAATTTAACAATAATGTATACACAAAAGCAGAGTGGGTGTGCGGGTGTGATTTAAAAAATACACTGTTTTGTTTTCCGTGCTTACTTTTCAGTGGGGACAAAGCATGGATATACAGTGTGAAAAATTTAAGTAATTTAAGTCATTAGGTAAAATAAACATAAGAAGTCAGTTAGATTCTGCATATTGGGATAATATACGGAATCACTATGAACAGGTAACGAGAAATCGTTATGTATTATCTAAAATCGTAGATTGCATAAAATTTTGCGGACCTTTCGAATTAGCACTTCGCGGACACCACGAGACAGCAAATTCGGACAACCCTGATGTGTTTCGTGGACTCATAAATTTTAGTGTAGATCTTGACGACAT
>NW_019419362.1:0-8822 GCF_000390285.2 Anoplophora glabripennis
CTTAATATATAAAAATGTTTATTATTACTAAAAATTATTCCATTTTTTCGTACAAGTTTGCTTTGATATAAAAATTAATAGCGCACTCTTATCTGATTTATAGTCACTACTCTTTTATTATAAAAATAATTTTATATGCCTTAATGCGGACTCCAAGGAGACTGCAATACAAAGAATTATAGTGGACCAGACTAGGCTCCAAATCCCGGGTCCGAATCGTTCTTACCTGGACAATATGCCCGTGTAGAGCATCTATACCTGGATTGTCTTGGCAATTGCTCTTAACTAGCATTCAGATAAAGTCCTGATTTTGCCACATAGCTTTGTATTTATAAATGCATATTTAAAAACATCAAAAATTTTTCAGTTTTTTTCCTAAAAAAACATCATTTATTCATAAAATTTCATTAATAGAGTTAACATAGTAACCAGAATATAAATATAATGTATAAAGTTAAATGATATGTAGGATAAACATGAGGAACCGCGGCAGCGTGCAGGTGCATATCACTGCTCTGCGCCCGTCGCATCGATATCCAGCAGATCATAAAGAACCGGTAACAAAAGTGTCGCATACCTGCATTTCATTTCCAAAGTCTATGCAAGCACGCGGCTACCGTACCATTTAGAAGCCATTTATTTTTATTGAGGTGCAGTAAGAATAATTCGGACCCGGAGTTTGGGGCCTAGCCTGGTCCACTATTTAATCCTTTTTATTGCACTCTCCTTAGAGTCTGCATTAGGCATATAAAATTATTTTCAGAATAAATTGTGCATCCCAGATTTTCGGAAAAAAATGTGTATGAAGAGTAATGACCATTTTTTAATATAAAAACAAAACCATGATATTACTTGGGGGCGACGTCCTTAAGGTGTGTGTGTTATATCACCGACCTGTTGTATGTGGCAACTTATTGTAGTTATTCTCTTGAATATTAATTGTTGTGTTAAAAACTAAGATTTTCATCCAACAATCCATACAAATTACAAAGGTTAAGGCCTGCTGTCTAGCTGACCACGCAAGTAGATCTACCCACTTATTAAAGTAATGTCAAAAAACATGCTAAAATAGACAGTGCTTCATCTTGTAATAACTACATATTTTCTCTGACATTCAGAAGTATGTACATCTTTTAGAAGACTTTCGCCAGTTACCCACACAACAACTTAATGTGAGTATTATGAAAATTGTTAATTTATTCCATCCATTACACGTTTTCTGGTACTCTAGATCTTCCATCTACGATATCCCGACAGCGGTGTCTCTACACCTTTGCATAACCTGATCGCGATGATGGGTGAACTCGTAAGGGAAAACATTCTACATGTAGCTGGGATATAACATTGGCAGTCGGACGACACCCTATAAATTAATAATATGTCAACCAATCTATTACTGTCATGAACGTGGGCTATAATTATTCATCAAAATATCATAGTCAAAATCCGCAATAGAACCGACAGGAACATATAAGATAATATAATAAAAACATTCACAAAAAAAATGAATACCTTAGGTTCCAGTATGGTTTGTGTTTAATATGCAGCCGATTGATTTACTTTTACAACTGTGGAAAGCTGTAGCTGCCTTATTTTGGAGTGGTTTAAAGAATGGAATTTGAAAAAATTCTTGTTATCATACTGCATATTTAATTAAAGGTAGTTCTGTAACTAGAAACAGGAAAATATAAATAGACTCTAAAAGAAAATCTATTAATACGAAAAAATGTAATTATGCAACTTAAATTCCTGACGTTGATCCCCTTGTTCCAACAATACAATTCCTTCTAAACTGTAGTAGATGATGATTTCAACTATGGCACTTTTTTATTTAATTTCGATACCAACATTCTTCACAAAAAATTTTCATTGTAAGAGTCAGTATGCTGAAATTATTTCTCATGCACCACTAATGGTATTTCCATTTTCACAGTTTACATTTACGAAATATTTTGTTCGTCCAAAAAAACCCTCATCGAAATTTATGGAAAATAGAAAATTCTGATCGGGTAAAGAAAAAATAGGAACGCCTCAGAAAACACCGCTGAGATACGGATGATTCCATAAGACCATAACAGGCCCCAACAGCGTGCCGAATTATTATTTTATTCTTCCTTTTATTTTAACTTTTTTTATGTTAGGGTTGTGGTATTGCTTTATTGCAATTTATTTTAGCCAATTTCTTTAATGAATGTTTTCACCTTTCCAATTCTATTCTATTTTACTTTCAAATATGTATTGTATATTGTAAATTAGTTTATAATTGTTTCATTCAGTCTTCCAGCTCCCAAGTGTCTAACACATCAGGAGACTACCACCACTGTTCTGTTGTTTTCAAATGTTATGTACAAACCGCAAATTAATTAGTTCAAAATAATCTTGCATAACTTCATCACTCCATCAGATCGAAATAGGAAATTTCCTTCCTCTACCTCAATTCCTTTCATCAACACGTGTTTACTTTTACTTTGATTAATAATATTAATATGCACTTCAAACTCATTCACTTCACATCGCTAATTCCTTTTTTTATCTCGTTAACAAAGAGACATCATTTGCTTACGCAATGAGAGACGTTCGCTTTGAAATAAATCTAAATGTCTTCCAAAAGCGTATCTAATTCGTTTCTGCTGTAGAATTGATATTACTCCTGTTACCGTTATAGTTTTGCGATTTGTAGATGGTCAATAGATGTATATAGTATTAATAAACAAAATATAAAACCTTTAACGTTTTGTTCTTATTATATCGGAGTGTCTTCCTGTGTCTAATATTCCTTGTACATATAGCTACCACAGATTCTCCAAAAAGAAACAATTTAAATAAACATACCTATGTATATTGTTTCGTCTAGTTGTTAAAGAGTGTCAAAGAATTATTATATACGAGTATTTCTTCTGAGCATAGATGTCATCTACAGTTACGGTCTAACTAGAGCTCTCCACTATGTCTTCATTAACTGCTTAAGACATACCAAGCAGCAAAAAAATTACGGAAGCAACCTGTAATGTAGGTATTATGAAATCATGACGCCCCTAGAGCTTTAAATAATGATGCGAAAATAACTGTTCATAACATGCATACAGTCAGTATTTTCATCTATGACATACGGATAAAAATAGCAAGTCCAAAACTGGTTTGTTCGGCTGACGAATGATTGAGCTGTAGTTAATGATATTGCTGGTATAATCCAATTATAGTAGAGGTACATAGCCCTTAGAGTAGTTGTTTCCTGCAATATCTTCACCTAAAACTTAACTTTCATTCTCATAGGGACGACACTGGTCACGCTTTTATAGAACTTGCATTACAGGTCGCTTTCTGCCATTTTTTGACCGTTTTGTAGGTCATAGGCAGTTAGTCGGCGTCTTGTGCAGGGTTGTGAGACATAGGTTGGTGGAGAAGCGCCTTCGTTCCATATAAACAGCGATTTTCGTCGTTACGATTCTCATTTCAGCCCGATAATGCTGCTATCCACGTCAGTGTCTCGACGAAAGCCTGGCTCCATACCATATAGATTTGAACTGGCCTGCCAAGGCGCCGGATTTCAATCCTATTAAGAACCTCTGGGACATTCTAGTTCGCGACGTTTACGTTGACTGCTGGCAATACGACAACGTTCAACAGCCCAAAACGGATATATTTAAGGTTTGGGACCGCATACTGTTGGATGTTCTCTCGTTGCTGATTCAAAGCATGCCGAAACAGATGATTGTGGTGATTGAAGGATCGGGAAACGTTACTAGTGTATTATTTGTTAGATTTTCGTATTAAATTATTTGTTAATTTTGTCAATAAACGTTGTTTTATTAAGTGAGGCCAATTTTAAGAAAAAAAATTTATAAAATTTGAAAATCATTATTTTGCTAATTTTCAATCACGGCCCACAAACCGATTTGTAAAAACATGTCTTTCACCAAAATTTCATTGGGATTAGTAATACATTGGTTGAAGAGATATTCAGGAAAAATAGGGTGGGCCCATAATTTTGTGTCACACTGTACAGGGTGTCCCAGAATATGTGAGCAATCTCTGGTATTTATACAGGGAACGTTGAAATAACATGACAAGTCCCTATAAAATTTTTCCCTCTACAGAGATACCTAAAAGATGCCATGCCCCTGAAAATCAATTTTTTTCAATAACTTTTAAAATACTTTGTGTAATTTAACTATATTTTAATACGATGGATAACAGATAAGACTCCTTAAGAATTGACCCAAAAACAATTTGGCTTATTTGGTTTGCCAGGGACGGACTAGCTGTAGCACAATAATGTCAATTTTTTTACACCCTTCTCGATAAAGACACAAAAATAATATTTTTAGATAGTTTGAACCTTAAACTAAAAAATATACTCTTGGTTGATATCGATAAAATGAACTGTTTTCGAGAAAAAAACTATTTTTGTTTAATTTGATTTCTATTACATCCGTAGAGAGAAATAATCCAATGGAATTTACATTATTTCTGTGCCTATCTAAAAAAATGCCACTTTTATTTACATTTGTTTTTCCCTTAATTTTTTGTTGCTATGATTGTTTGTTTGACATTTACCGATTTAAATAAGAATTTACAGTACCTATCTGAGACTGTCAGTTAACGATAGACTGTGTCGAAACTTGTGATATTTTCCTTATTTTTTTTTATTCCACGTATTTATTTTAATTGCCGTAATGGAATTTACGTTTGCTGAATATGCCGACATAAATTTATTGTTTGGACTTGCATCATGTAATACCTTAGAAGCCAAAAGGCTTTATGAAGAACGATTTCCAAATCGAAAAATTCCTAATAGGAAAACTTTTGAAAGAGTGGATCAGCGTTTAAGAGAGACTGGTAAAAATTACAATGTATTTGTTACTTGCATTAGAGTACTTTTTGAGTAGGTAATAGTTATGTAGAATTGAAATGCTGTAAATAATTTTAGGAACGTTTGCCAAAGCTAAACACAATCGTGGAAATCAAATTAATCGCGGTGAGGTTGCTGAAGATATCCTAAAGCAGAACCTTCAAAAAGTGTCCGGAAATTGGCTGCCCAGTTTAATTGCCCAAAATCTACAGTTCTTAGAATCTTTAAAGAGAAGCAATTGCATCCTTATCACCTACAGAAAGTCCATGCACTTCTTCCTGTAGACTTTCCGCGAAGGATAGAATTCTCTTTACGGGCCAAGCTGGATTTTGTAAAATTTGAATCGCAAACTCCCATAATTTGCATTTATGGGCAGAAGAAAATCCACATGCTTTTTTTGTGACGCATTATCAGTACCAGTTTGAACCCATTAACTTATGGGCCAGAATCATCGGGCAACATTTCATTGGACCATTTATTGTATTGACTAGAAGGTTAGCTGGGGAACTTTATTTGAAATTTCTCCAAGACAACTTGCCAGAACTTTTAGACGACCTTCCTCTGGCAATACGACATGGTATGTGGTTCATGCATGATGGAGCACCACCCCATTTTAGTCTAGCAGTTCGAGGACACACAAACAGGCATTTCGAAAATAGTTGCATAGGAAGAGGAGGACCAGTAGCTTGGCCTCCTCGATCACCAGATTTAAATCCATTAGCTTTTTTTAAGGGGATATTTAGAAACTTTATTAAAAAATGATTAATTTTCATTGTCGCGAAATAAGGAATTGCAGCACTGTGAAGAATCCAACAATCTGTAATTCGCAGAGCTAGGGAATGTATAACATTATTAAGAGCTCAAGTTGAGCCGACATACAAAATTATGTAATAAAAATCATATTAAACAACAATAGTGTTTTCTCGAAAACAGTTCATTTTACCAATATCAACCTAGTGCCTTTTTTAGTTTAAACTATCTAAAAATATTATTTTTGTGTCTTTATCGTAAAGGGTGTAAAAAAATTGATATTATTGTGCTACGGCTAGTCCGTCCCTGGCAAACCAAATAAGCCAAATTGTTTTCATGGGTCACTTCTTAAGGAGTCTTATCTGTTGTCCATCGTATTAAAAAATGGTTAAACTACACAAAGTATTTTAAGTTATTAAACAAAAATTGATTTTCAGGGGCATCCTTTCGGGGGTCTCCGTCCCTCTAGGCCCTCTAGGGAAAATTTTTATAGGAACTTGTCATGTTATTTTAACGTCCCCTGTATAAATCAAAGAGACTGGCGACATATTCTGTATATTTGCAATTGAAATTGAATTTTAAATTATTTTGGAAACCTTTTGCGTTTCAGCGTTGCTTCCAGTTGATAGTGTCTAAGAAGGAATTAAAGGGATAGACATATGAGAGCCCTAGTATCAAAGGCGGCAATCTCCACCATTTCCACTTTTTGTTAAAGCGCAAAAAACTACTACACTCTTATTACTGCTTAATTCAAAGGAAGCATAGTTTCCAATGAAAGAAAATGCTAAACTACATTAGATTTTAAGGTTAATGTACCTAAATTTTTTATATTTTCTGAAAAAATGTACAAAAATAAATGGAGAATGCCGTGTTTGATACCAACAGTTNCTGTTATCCATCGTATTAAAAAATAGTTAAACTACACAAAGTATTTTAAGTTATTAAAAAAAAATTGATTTTCAGTGGCATCCTTTAGGGGTCTCCGTCCCTCTAGGCCAGGGGTCGGCAAGTAATTTTAGGTGGGGTCCGGATACTTTTGAAAATTTTTAACGAGGTAAAGAAAAAAATTTGTTTGTTATTTTTTTATTTTAATTTGGACTCAAATTTAATCTGCTTACTAACCATTAAGAACTCACACACTCACACAATTGTAAAATACTAGAAAAAATGATAAGATTGGCACTTAAACATAAAAAATATTTTTTAAATTGAGTAATTTATACTTTCAAAAAATTTTTGGCGGTCCAGTATTTTACCTTGCGCGGTCCGGACCTGGACAGCGGTCCGCCAGTTGCCGACTCTTGCTCTAGGCCCTCTAAGGAAATTTTTTATAGGAACTTGTCATGTTATTTTAACGTCCCCTGTATAAATCCAAGAGACTGCCGACATATTCTGTATATTTGTAATTGAAATTGAATTTTAAATTATTTTGGAAACCTTTTGCGTTTCAGCGTTGCTTCCAGTTGATAGTGTCTAAGAAGGAATTAAAGGGATAGGCAGATATCCACTTAGATATACATTAAATACATAATATATCTAATTCATTGTTATCTGAAATTTTATTAATATATTAGAGTTCATAAATCTTACCTAGAGCTGAAGTATATTTTATAACAGGCTTAGCCACCAGCTGCTTATCGTAAAAGGACGACAATAATGGCGCCGATTTGATCACTGGTACCACCTGCTTGACGTACGTCGGTACTACGTGTTTGTAGACGGAGGGAACTACCTGCTTCACTACCGCTGGTGCGACCGACGCGTGGACAGATGGCGCGCTCTTCGACACCACGGCATTGAACCCGTTTACAGGGTCGGCAACATAGTCTACTACGCGGATAGATCCGTCGGGCTCCACCAGGGAGTACTGGCCTTTCACCACGTCCCCATCTCTGCTCTCCTGCTGAGCCTTGACATCACCGGTGTGCGGGTCGGAAACTCCGTACCTGAAAGCGTATTTCGGATGGGACTGAAAAAAAAATAATAATAAATGAAATTATTATAGATTAAAATCCAAAGTTTTTTAAATACAAATAAAGTAATTAGGTATGTTGTGCGCTATAATATTCTATCACCGAAATGGTGATTATTTTGTCAAAAATTAGAAAGAAAAGAACAGGCCATGTGAATATATACTTCAAAGGTAGTTTCTTTAGATGAAAATAAGCCGATTCAGATTAAATTAGCTTTCGCTTCTTTAAAAATTTGTCTGCCTTCAGAAAAATATTTTATTGAATTTCTTAAGAGAACCCCATAACATTTCAATAAAATTTAATATGAGATGTTTTTTATGATAACCAAGTGTGAAAATTTTTCCTTATAGGTCGCTAAAAACATCTTAAACTGTGTTTTAACTTTTTTGCCATATTTATTTTGTTGGTCAAAATTTTGAGAAATCGAAGATGTTTTTTCAATTTTTCAATTGTAGTATCAGTTACGGACACCTGAGTATTTAGGAGTATTCTAGGTAAATTGAATTTCCATATAAAATAAATATTTTTTATCCAATTTGTCCCCATGCTAGGATATAGCATGAATTTAAATTTTGCGATATAATACATTCAAAGGCCTATACGAGGTCTGTACAGAAAATAATAATAATTTTATTCTTTGAAACTTTATTATCAATTTTATACATTATTGATCTTTGTTTCCTTCAAAGGACTCCCCTCCTCTATTCACACACTTTTTCCAGCGCTATTTCCATTTCGCGAGCAGTCCTGGATAGCTTTATTTGAAATGACCTTTAAAGTCTGTGACGAATTTGCTCTGATGTCATCAACAGTCTAAAAACGGCGTCCTTTCAGCACTGACTTTAATTTCGTAAATAAGAAAAAATCGCAAAAAATCAGGTCTGGCGAGTAGGGAGAGTGAGGGAGGACAGTAACCTGATTTTTGACACAATACTGATGACTTAAGA
Organism: Anoplophora glabripennis; assembly: GCF_000390285.2. Taxonomy (NCBI): domain Eukaryota; kingdom Metazoa; phylum Arthropoda; class Insecta; order Coleoptera; family Cerambycidae; genus Anoplophora; species Anoplophora glabripennis. Next base: position 8,523 of record NW_019419362.1, read on the forward strand.
AAGCTGAGTGTGCGGGCGCATTATCATGGTGCAAGAACCATAAGTTGTCTCGCTACTACTCTGGTCTCTTTTTGCAGATTTTCTCAGGTAACCATTGTAAAGCGCCTTGATAGTACACACGGTTCACCGTTTCACATTGAGGCAAAAATCCAAAATGCATAATTCCATTAAAGTCGAAAAATACAGTGGCATCACTTTGACATTGGATCTGGTGGCCGTGTGTGGACCGGGTGACGGTAGCCAGGAAGTTGGTGAGAATCCAGAGACTTGCCTGCTTAGGTATTACAGGGGCAATGAGGA
>NW_019419363.1:0-8843 GCF_000390285.2 Anoplophora glabripennis
GCGGAATACTTTGCATCCTAAATAAAAAAAAATATTCTTTTAAATAAGATACACTATGAAAAAGTGATCTAACAGCCAATTCAACTAATTCAAACGGTAATAAATAAATATGATAAATAAAATACATTAAATAGGAAAATAATAATATATATTTACACACCTGATTTTTACAGCATATTGTAGTATAACAACCCCGGGTTCGATCGAAAGAAAAATATAAACGTAGTTGTGGCCAAAAATATGTGACCCTCATGAGGCATACATACGTTGTATACATATATTTTTAATTGACCGAAAAGAACTGGCTAATAACTTTAAAGAGGGGAAGTATGTTTTAATAACATTAAAACAAAAGTAGAGTAAATACACCTAACTTTATTATTTACGTACAACAGTCTTCAAATTAAACATGTGACAAATAGAAAGAACAACAAAAACATTAACAATCATTTAACATAAAATGAGAGTGCCAGGCTAACCTAGAGCTCCTGTGAGGAAAGAGCATGGCAGAGAAACCTACGATCGTTGCTCTAACTACCCAAATATAAATACAAAACAACCGATAACAAAAGGCATAAATTAAGAACCTTTGCTAATGATAATTAACACCCGATTTATTTAATTTCTCACTAAATGTCACCTCACTCGAATTAGACAAACACTTACAAGTAAAACTGAAGAGGTTTGGTGTTAGTTAGCCGGCAGAGCCGGAAGGTGCTGGAGTTCTATACGGGAGGCAATCCAGCTATGAGTTGAGATTTCGGAATATCTGTTTTAGCAATTCTTTTTTTAGTTTTTAATTATTCTTTTTACAGATTCATTCCTCACGGGCGAAAATGTTAGTAAATTCAACAAGGCTCTTATATGCTTATGACATAAAGTGAGCACAAGAAACGATTTATTATTTGTTTTTTGAACAACGTAATCATGATAAAACAAGTTAAATGTGAAACAAAGGTTTTTATTGTTTATTGTTTGTTGTTGTTGGTACTTTGGTAATGTAATGTAAGTAATGGTGTTGTGTGTTGTTGTATTTTGTGATGGTGTGTAAATTTTGTGTGTTTATAATTATTAAATATCCGTTTCGCCGCCTTTTATAATGTAAAATGTCATTTGGGTGTGTTTATGTCTAATTTTCCATTGAGCATAGGTTCTGATAAGAAAATTTTATAATAACACTGACAAATATAGACGAATTAGACTTTCTTACCTTATCATTGCTAACATCGCCTCCGGCAGCTTTACTTTGTATAAATAATGTTCACAGTGTAGACAGGATTTTATTAGNTACAAGGGAGTTTCCATTAGAGAACCATTTTTTATGTTGTTATGTATTAATACTACATAAAATAATTATTACCTATGATAATCGCGGATAATTATGATTAAAATATTTCCCGCAATACCTGTACAATGTAGTGGATATTGCCGGTAAATATCATAATGATGAATAGTTAATGGGATTGGTACGTATTAATCCTTCGTTTGCGCATTTACGCGGAAAATAGGAAAATATAAACAGGATTTGTCATTATCTGAATTTATGGGTTTTACGGCATATAATGGAATTTGTGTTTCCATAGGGAGAAGTGTTGTCCATTACAATACTACTGGATAAAATTTTAAATTAAATCCTGAATATATTATTTTATATTTTGTAAATTGATGCGTATGTATTGTATCCTTTCAAATGTTTTGATGAAATACAAAATTAACATTTCTTATGAATCAATTTTTAAGTTAATAGATTATAATTTAAAGGAGGAGAATTTTATTAAATAACAAATTTACACACCACCCGCCGCGGAATACTTCGCATCCTAAATAAAAAAAAATATTCTTTTAAATAAGATACACTATGAAAAAGTGATCTAACAGCCAATTCAACTAATTCAAACAGTAATAAATAAATATGATAAATAAAAGACACAAAAATAGGAAAATAATATATATACACACCTGATTTTTACAGCATATTGTAGTATAACAACAACGGGTTCGATCGAAAAAAAAAATATAAACGTAGGCCAAAAATATGTGAGCCTCATGAGGTATACCTACGTTGTATACATCTATTTTTAATTGACCGAAAAGAATTGGCTACTAACTTTAAAGAGGGGAAGTATGTTTTAATGTTATAAAACAAAAGTAGAGTAAATACACCTAACTTTATTATTTACGTACAACAGTCTTCAAATTAAACATGTGACAAATAGAAGGAACAACAAAAACATTAACAATCATTTAACATAAAATGAGAGTGCCAGGCTCACCTAGAGCTCCTGTGGAGAAAGAGCATGGCAGAGAAACGTACGATCGTTGCTCTAACTACCCAAATATAAATACAAAACAACCGATAACAAAAGGCTTAAATTAAGAACCTTTGCTAATGATAATTAACACCCGACTTATTTAATTTCTCACTAAATGTCACCTCACTCGAATTAGACATACACTTCCAAGTAAAACTGAAGAGGTTTGGTGTTAGTTAGCCGGCAGAGCCGGAAGGTGCTGGAGTTCTATACGGGAGGTAATCCAGCTATGAGTTGAGATTTCGGAATATCTGTTTTAGCAATTCTTTTTTTAGTTTTTAATTATTCTTTTTACATATTCATTCCTCACGGGCGAAAATGTTAGTAAATTCAACAAGGGTCTTATATGCGTATGACATAAAGTGAGCACAAGAAACGATTTATTATTTGTTTTTTGAACAACGTAATCATGATAAAACAAGTTAAATGTGAAACAAAGGAGTTGTTATTGCAATATCTGGGCAGTCACTACAATACATATATTTTAACATGCAATACATAATGAGCAATCGCTAATAATAATTGTAACAATTTTACCTTAGAAAAATATATGCCCTTGAGCATAAAGCAATGGCGGCTAAACATACAAAGAATTATTATCATTAAATATCTATAATCATCACAATCATAAGATTACACAGAACAATGAACAACAAAGTACTTAGAGAATAATTACCTCCTAATTAATACGAGTTAAACACTTTGATTTTTCACTATTTTGCCACACTGCCCGCCGATCGTCTTACTCCCATCTCCACACTGTTCTCACTTCAACTATTTAGGCTTCCTTCCAGAATTCCCCACCTAAGCGCTTGTTTTTGCGCTTCCTTATACCAACTGTCAATATTACGTTTTCATTAATGTACAACACCCATGTAACAGGTGATGTCGCAATGGATACGATAAGTATGGTTTTGCACAATATGATATACTTGAAATCTTGTGGCTAATCTTCGAGTACTGTTACCAGAAATCTATTGCAAGGTGTTTAAAATGTTTGGTTATCACTTTCTGAGTTTGTTCGCGTCCAACATTAGCTTCTTGGCATTCAAAGCCCCCACAATCTCTAATATATCAAACCAATCAACAAATATTATTTTATTCCGTACCTGTCTCTTAGGATAACCCTAATATCGTTTTCTTGCTGCAGTATCGTTTTCTCCTAAAAAAGTAGGCTCTAACAATATCTTTTTCTTGATCTGTATAATATGCTATTTTATAATATCACACAAAAACTTGAAAATGAAACGCAAAAATACAATGTACCGTCACTAAACAGTGAAATAAATACCTTATAAGATTTATACACTTAAACTGTACAAAGATGCTTCATGACCACCTTCTCATAAGCTGATAAACTGAAAACAAAAATAAACATATTTGGTCATTTAGTACCTATTTAGAGCAGTATACACCGGAGGCTACCTTCCTCTAAAGACTCTGAATATAATGACTATACAGTTCGATTCCCTGCGGTTCCGTGCTGTTAGATTCATATGTCCTTAGCAGAGGCCTCCGTTGTTCTTCGTAAACAGGATCGGGTTCTGTTTAAATTTAAACTGTGCAGGGTGTACCGTTGATCATTTGGTTGCGGGTAAACCGTAATCATAACACATGAACATAAATCAGGCTTTTTCTATGATTAAATATTATTACCTATTCTGTTTTTATTAGGCCTTCCGAGTATGTGGTTAAAATTAATGACATTATGACTGAATCACCCTTTATAAACAATCACTGCTAAAAGTGCTGTAACGTGTATTGACAAGACGAAGTATTTCCAAACGTATATTTATTTTAATTCTCTTTTATTAATTTGTTACGTAGAATCCACCATTAAATTTCTGCCGAGTATGTTAGCTACACAAATTAGGTATACATAAAAGAAATTAATATTTTTTAAATATTAATCTCCAATTTTATTGAATATCTTGTTTAATTTTTCTTTTTCCACCACCTCCTACCATGCTTCTCATGTATTTTTTTAACAAAAAAAATCTAGACATATACTCGTATATTTCTTCAGCTTGATACCCTTACTTTATTCATGAAACGAGTTTTTTTATGACCATCCAGGTAAATATAACCATATCTGTGGAAAAAGGTCGAAAGTTATGTCACATGCCGTATGGATAAAAGTATTTCCCTGCATATATAAGAAAAGCTACAATTACAGTATTTTTATTGTCTAGAAGAGATGAGCAAAACGCCAAGATTGTATTATTTGTGTTGGACGCGTGACATCAGGGGAAACTTGCTTTTTTGCTTCCTTACAAATTTATTTGGGGTCCAAATGAAATTGTTCTACGTATTTTCTCATATCTTTCCTTATAAAAACATGCCCTATTGATATATCTAAATCTCGCAATGAACTGGAGTATATATAGAGAAAATCCAAATCCAAGTCCTTGCTGGAATACGCAAAACTTGAAATTCATTCGTCAGCAGATATTAAACAAGCTTATTTCGATGTTATCATTACGAATTTGTTTTTCGCTTTTGTATTCAGTGTGCCAATTTATTCCTTCTATTACAACCTTACCCTTATCCAGAGACAAAACCGCGCCATAGGAATGTCAATAAGATATTTTAAAATTATTGACGTATATACAGGATTGCGCAAAAAAGCTAGGATCTTAAAAATTTGCTATTTTTAAATAGAATACTTTGAATGTTTTTGCTTCATCTTAAGTCTCCTTAGATCGTTTACATAACCTTAAATTTATTTGTTGGTTTTCAAAATAGCCACCAATATCTGCTTTATCGTCTACAAAATAATATTTTTTAGGTATTTCTTCAAATTTCTACATAATTTCTGCTATCGTAGTGTCCTATGTATATATTCAATAAGGATAACTTCTTCTTGCTCCTAAAAGACTCTACATGGATTCTAATTTTGTTTTTCGCCGATCGACATTAAAGGCGTAGTTTTAATGACAGCTATGAGGCACTAAAGTGACACATTTACAAATTAAAATTTGTCCTTTAACGAAAGTAATTTTATTTATTGTAAACATTTATAGTGAAATTAGAGCAAGGGATACCCCTTGTCCTGTTTGTTTTGAAATATTTACTTCGTCTATGTAGTAGATGGTTTATGAACTATTTAATCCTCCAAAGTGGTTGATTTATTTAAAAAATAGCTTCCTCAATGTAGCCATGAGCTACGGTTGAGGATTTTCATCCATCGTGCATTTTTAAAGTTGTGATATCAGCTCCTGAATTTATTAATAGTGAAGTTGAGGCTACCCAAATAATGTCCGGTATATTCATGAACATCTTTCGATTTGGGAAATGCAGCAACTTGTTTTGGCATTTTCCCAAATGTATGAATTCCTATTAATTGGTTATTTATGGTTCACCATTCGAATATTTACTACTATTTGTGTAAATCTTCCGGTCCTACTATATTTCTGATATATTTCTAAATATTCGCATACAATAAAGGATCTTTTTCAAAGTGATCAGCAATCTTTTCCTATATCTTTAATATCTCCAATTTTTATTTGAAGTAATTGCCCCAGATATGGCAAAAATAATTGTCACCTAAAATAATAATAGTCAATATTCTTCGATTACAAAAATATTTTGTTTATAATTACCTTTGTACCTAAATATATATCATCAAGTGCCTACATTAGAAATTTTTTAATTTGTTCATTTTCTACAACGCTTGATCTTTTAGTATGATATCCATTCGATTGCTATTTCAACGATGCTTTTAATTTTAGATACTTTCCAGTATCTATATTGTTGTAAACATTCAAAGTGGCTCTGAGGATTGCATATATTGACCATAATGAAGATTGCTTAATTCAGAAAAAGATATCAATAGAACATTTTCTGAAAAAGACAATATTATTCTCATCCCCATAATCAATAAATTTTGTTAAAGTTTGCTGATATATTTTCTTCGATTTTTCTGGTAATAAATTACACTCTATTTGCTTTGCTGATTCAATAATTTCTAGCGGAGAGGTGAATTCTTCTATCTCAAATATTAAATAGTTATTCTTATGGATTTAAATAGGAACAATATGGCGATCACTGTGTACCTAAGTTATTTACTTAATAACGCTCGTCTCATAATAATCACAGACGACCTGATGAAATTATTATTATTCATGAAAGAAGTACCATACAATTTTAATAATATAAAATAAATAGTTTTGTTGCTATTATGATAAAATTAACTAATTAAATAATGAATATCTAACTTTTAAATAAATTATTTATATATTTACAAATTTAAATGCCTTTTTGTTGAAAACGGTTTGCTTTAGAAGATACAATGAAATCGAAGATAAATTTGAATTTCTCATCCCAAAAAACCCTCGGATACGAAATTTCACGAAATTAGTTCGAAGTAATAGAAATATATTAAAAATTTAAATTATAAAAAAATGTTATTTATTTTTTCAACACACCAAGAGTGCACTTTAGGCAAAAATTTTATATGATGTACCCCTACTAATTTTAAGTGTTCTATTTGTTGGCGAAGTTTGTAACCTTAGTTTTGTTACAATGTGTTTTTAACTTCACTTTTAACTACTAATTCAATATATTGCAACTGAGCCTAAATGTTAATACAGAACTGAATGATGATAATGAACCTTGATCGGAATTAATACACTATTATGATATGAAATCTTTGAATACATTCAAAGAAATATTTATAAATTATTTTTCAATTTATTTGCATTACCCTATGTTAACATTATTGGCTTTAATATTAAAGGTAGGTAAGTATTAAAGGTAGGTAGTATTAAAGGTAGGTAAGGTAAAGGTAAGGTATGTAAAAATAAATAAATTTAAGAAGAAAATACGTAAATTCATAATAATTAAGTATTGTTTTAATGTGTTAGTTTTAAAACTATTATAAAAACCAAAAAGGAGTAATTATTCCACGTATTTGGACACGTTGTTTTTTTGTGAAAAATTGTATTTGTCGCATTGTATTCAAAACTAGCGTATATCGTGACCATGTAAATTACCTATTGATAATAGATAATAAAAACTGTCCTTTCAGTATGTGTACTTGGAAGTCCACAAGTCAATTGTTTTTATCATGGTTAAGTAGACATTTCCTTTAGTACTCTACTTATAAAAAGAATAGTGAAGATATAGTTAATATCTCAATGATATCTAGTTTTAGCAATTTGACATGATTTCAATTTAATTTGTAATTTCTTAGAAATTTTATCTGTTTTATATATCTTGTACATTCATTGATGTCACTATTCATTCAGAGTCCTGTTCTATAGATATGATTGTTTTCTTATCTCCTTTATAAAAATATTGAATTATCGACATAATAACAATTTATTTTTTTCAACAAAATCGTGCCCACTTATTAGTAAAACAATATACATTCCTTGAGGTCACGAGCTATTTTTAACGTATTACGAGCAAATAAAAAGAATTTTATTGCTAATAGAATGAGAAAACTTCAGTCAAAATTTCATGATATGACATGGTTGAGATGCTATCCTCTTCTGCAATTTTTCTGGTACTTAATTGGCGATTTGCACACACCAGAGATTTGAGTTTCTGATCGTGGAAGTCATCAGTTGAAGGTCGAGGACCATCTTCAACTGACTGACTACTACTTTTAAATCGCGAAAACCTTTCGTAACATTGCGTACGACCCACAGCATCGTCTCCGTAAGTTTATTTCAAAAGTTGAAACGTCTCCGTGAAAGTTTTCCCGCAAAATTTTACGTTGCATCGTTGTTTCAGAAACCCGCACATTTCAAAAATCGTTACTAACACTTAAACATGTTGCACTCAAATAACAATATCACCAAAACTAAATGAGATATCAACAATCCAAGAAGTAATAGAGGAGGTTATGCGCAACGCAATGTTACCAACTGTAGGTATATCACCAAATACAGTGTGATTCACAAACGGTGACAAAAAATGAAACCTCGTATTTTTTTATGAATTTTAAGGGGAGTCTTTCCTATAAAGTTTTATCTAGGATGCTTCGTTAAAAAGATACAGGGTGTTAAACTTCAAAAAATATTTATAATTTTTTTAAATAATTTAAAAACTAGTAACTGAAATAATTTGAAATTGGGCACATTTGTTTATGTAAACATTGTCCAAAATCTGAGGGCTTTTCCTAAAATTTACATACTTCAGTGGCGGAGATACAGTGTATCGGTGGCATATTTTTCTAAATAAAATAGTACGCCACTGATTTACGGTAACGACTATGATATTTTCGGATTCGTCTTTCAATTTTCTACAAATGTTATGTCTCTTATGTTTTTCGAAAAAGCCTGATTTTCGAGTAAAACTTAAAAAACGAACTAAGAACATACTTCGATAATCGAATATACAGGATGTCCGCAAATTTCGCCGACCACGTTTGACTGCATATTCACTACGATAAATAAATACGATCTACGAAAAAAAAGTTAAATAAAACATTTTTGGTTTTTGAGCTACAAGCCTTCAGTTGCCAAAAAAACCTAATTTACTGAGGAAGTTGCATCAAATTTTCTTTTGAAGCAAAATTTATTT
>NW_019419364.1:0-6569 GCF_000390285.2 Anoplophora glabripennis
GTAAGCACATTTTCGAGGGGATAACTTTTAAAAAATTTTGTTCAACTGATATTGTTGGAAATTACTTAATTGTGGCATCGTTAACGTTTTTTTGTTCTTAATTATTGAGCATTTTGTCACCTGTAAGAAAAAAAAATGTAAAAATTCAATCAATATGGGGTTGTTTTTGTGAAAATAGTTTTGCCTAATTTCACACTCATAAAAAAAACAGACAAATACAAAAAACACATCACTATACAGGGTGATTCAGTCATAATGCCATTAACTTTAAGGGAAGATAGGGAAAAATGCGTAGCATACGAGTATGCAAATAAAAAAAATTAAAATGCATATTTACGCTGGAAAAATAGTATACAGGGTGTGCTATTAACACTCCCGCTGCCAATATCTCCGAAATGAAGAAATTTATTGTTATGATATTATAAGCCGATAACGGTGCATAACTAAATAATATAACGTAATTTTGAAAAATTTGACATATTCACATTAGAAAAATAGAGGACTCTTGACAGCAGGGATGTGCGATACTATATATGAGAAAATGAAGGATTCAAATTAACATATAGAATAAGTTTTGGTACATAAAAAGGAGAAATAGTTACATGAAATCATCAATCTGTCAAAATAAACTAAATAATGCATAATTTAGAATTAAATAGGCTGTAGAAAGCAATAACACATAGTAGAAAGTTAAAATGTACAACCTAGTACAATTTGGTAAATGTATATTAAACAACAAGGTTTGAAAACGACTCTTTGCACATGAGCGAAACATATTGGTGGACCGAGCCGAAGGCGAGGTCCACAAGTCGAGCGAGTGTGCAAAGAGGTTTTCAAACGAGTTTTTTACGATACTCTTTATACGACTGCAAACAGAGACCACAAAAATCAAATTTTAATTTAAATCTTTTTTATTACTAAAATTGCCAACGCATTAACAAAATAAATTAAATACAACTTTTAATTTAACTCGTTTTTATTAAGAAAATTGCTAACGCATTAACAAAAGAAACTAATATTTAATATTTATGGTAACATTTGAACATTCCTTCAAGGTTACGCTGGGAAAAGCAGTATTATTGTGCACCTTGTTTTCGGTAATTGAGAATATTTTTGGTGTCGTGTTTTTAGTGCAGTTTTTCAGCGTGCGGTCGTTGTTTTCTTGTTGTATTCCAGTAGGCGATCGTTGTTCTGGTTCTGTGGCAGTAGAAGACACTGAAGACTCTATCTTTTTCGAAACTTCCATTTTATTTCTCAAACAGTCATCAACGTAGCCTTCGGCAACTGTACTGGATTTCCACCCTCCATGGTGTTTGAGGGCAAGCAGATTTGAGCCAGAATTGACTAAAATTGTGGCCGATGAACGCCGAAAACAATGTCCCGTGTAACTTTCTGGATCCTCTAGCACCAAAAAGTTGGCGATTTCCCTAGCCATGTTACCAATTTTGTTGATGCCAACGTTTTGGCTTGAACATTTTCCGTTTCGATAGTTTAAAAAAAACCTGCCTGTCTTCAGATTAGGAGGACGAAAAGCATAGTACTTTTTAAAAATAGTGTAAAGGTTTCCTGTAATTGTAAAACACATTGGTACCTTTGTTTTTGTATTCTTCAGTTTAATCAGCATAGCACTGCCGAAATCTTTGGTGTCTTCTATTTTGAGATAACATAATTCCTCCCTTCGACATGCCCCAGATAGTCCAACTGCCACCACCGCCTTGATAAGTAAATATTTGTCGTCTGATGCTTTCGTCAAAAACAGGCAAAAATCATCTTCTGTGAGGATTTGGGACTTCTTTGGGACGTAGTTTTCGGATTTTCGTTTGATTAGCGCTTGCAACTTTTTACTTATAGCTTCCAAGATCTATGTTGTGATCGGCACTTAACGTTGACTTGAGCATCGAAAAAATCGTCCACAACGTCGAAGATTTATATTTCTTATATAGTTCTTCAAAATACACCATTACTACGTTTTCTGAGAATGTTTGGACATTTTTGGCTAGTCGCCAGTCTGGATTTTGTGGGCAGCAGTTCCGAACATATTTCGCTTGCTTTCTGTAAAATCTCTTCAGAATCACACATTTTCACACCCAAACTTCGGGAATTCAACAATTTTTGAAATATCTAATCAACAAAATAAAAGAGCCGTGACAGTTGCTATGAAACTCAGCCAACTTGAAACATTGTATAATTTGGGTGACAACATCAAACAAAAATCACAATCTGGAGAGGCATATGCAAAGATGACATAACCGTGTGCAATATGTTTAGCACACGGCGTGTGCAAAATACCGTTTTCAGAGCGTGTTTTCCGTGTGCAAAACCACCTTTTGCAAGGCAGTCGTATAAAAAGTTATTTATCATATTGCAGCATTGGTTTGGGGAAAGAAAAATTTAAGATTTTGACAGGTTGATAGTCGGAGAGAGAGAAGAAGTTGTACTTATAAATTAAATCCATGCAATAAGCTAAGATTGTAACTAAAGTTCATCATACCATTAGTCTATATTTATGAGTGGAATCAAAATTATAGTTCTTTGTATAGTTTCATATAGCGATTTTCGAAATGTCAAACCAATAACTCAACATTGTGTAAGATTTATTGTGTAAAAGGTATTTCTCAGATGTAAAATGACCTGTGTTGTGTTAAAAAGACCTTCTATTAATACAATTAAGCTAAATAGCATAATTTGGTTAAATTCTCATAAATTAGGAAAACTTTGTAGAAAGTTTGAAAATGAACGTAATATAAAGATTTAGGTACGAAAATTTGTAGAAAATTATGTAGAATCTGAATATATCAGTGTCATGCTGCAAGAACATACATAAAGGCATAATTCCAGTTCAAAAATTTCATAAAACTTCAAAATAACGTTACCATAACGACAGCTTCATTTGTTTTCAGTTTATAAAAACTAGTACAGGGCTTCTAGTAGCCAGTCTTTCATAAATTTGACGAACTAGAAACATCGTTGAAACATTCCTAAAACAAACAAAAGCCAGTCAATAGTAAATAAACAAATGTATACGAAGTTACCCGTTTTAAACGTCAAAGACATCAAATAGTCTTCTGATAGATGTCAAAAGTGAGAATTTTCCAGTAGGTAAACAAAATTCTCAAATAACCAGATACACATAATATACATAAGTGTCATTTAAATAAAACTGTCTGGGATAGATTTCCAATTTAGAAAAGTAGTGAAGTGGCGAGAAAAAAAATTACTGCGATAAGTGAAGTGCAAACATAACCAACCTTTGGAATATCGTGTACAAGGGACCAGTTCTTCAACCTCGACCATACGGATCCGGCATCGATCAGTAGGAGATTTACCACACAACCCGGATTGCATCGTCCAAACCAACAATACTCGCAAACATTACGCGAGTTGCATACTTTACAAATTGGCCAATTTAAACTCTAATCGTACGAATTCGTATATCACATTTAAAACTTATAACTTTGAAATTTTTATAAAAACACCAAAGTCGACTATAATTTCAAAATTTCACCCTCTAAGACCAGAATAGGATAGTTAATAGATTAGGATAGTAACTAAGAAGATAAAATTTGTCAATTGTTTGAAAACTTAATTATTCACTACACTCTGTTTATTAAATGTTAAATTGTATTTTTCATTGTCAATATAAAATCCTAAATTCAAAACAGATCAACATAGTGAATCGCACCTTGAGAAAGAGTAAGCTCTAACCGATCTACTTTATAAGACGAGTTCTTGTTGGCACCTGGGCAAAGTAAAAGTAAAATTTTCACAATCAAAACTATAACAAAATTCAACAAATAAAACATAACATTATTTTAGTTCCGAAAGTTCGGGTTGTTAGGTCCCTCGAATAGTTTCAAATTGTAGTTAGAACTTTTAGTTAAAATCTTTTTGTATAGATGGCGTGGCGAAACTAAAAAATTTTTTGATCCCTGACACGTGGAAATGTCCATCTGAAAGATCGTTAAATTTTGAGTAATTTTTGTAACATAAAGTTTTTCCCTATATTTACTTGTTTTCGAGATTATGTCGACTTCAATATGCAATGTATGACGTAACAGGAAAATCTATTATTTTATTTAAATTACACTGAGACAAAATATTCTTTTAAAATATTGTTATAATGGTACCTACCAATTTAAAATCTGTTTATAGAATTTTGTTAATACAGTTAAGATCTGCTGCACTTTCATTTTGTAACCAATTGCAAAATTCAAGATGACTGGGGAAATCAGCTGTTTCGCTTCAACGTTCGAGCGCTCTGTGGTCCGCCGGCACGTTCCCTGTGAAGGGGATAATTTGCTTATTTTTTAAAAGGTTGAGTAATTTTTTTTCCGTTTTCTGTCTTTGTTAGACCTTCTGAATACGTGGTTAAAATTAATGTTTTTATGACTGAATCACTCTATACATTTCATTCTGTCTTCCAGCGACTGAATAGACCTGCTTTATTTGTTACACCCTGTATACAATTATTCTGAGACAAGTTTATTTAGACACAATAAAATATCGCTCAAAGAAACCATGGAACTATCTATAATGGTCGGTTACTTAACAAAACGTCTTCATTCAGGAGTCCTACGCCTTCTGACAAAAACACCCGTTGTAGCGGACCCATAAATACCGTCGAAACGAGCAGAGATTAATGCTGTTTCGCGTGAATACAGCAATAGAGTGGAAGGCCATAAGAGATTTGTTTGTTTTATCCAATATAATGGTCAACACATGTATTTTTAATGACTGCCAGTATTTATTGGGCAATTAAAATAATCCCAGGCATTTAGTATGGCCGTTAAATGACCAACACCTAAATCAAGCCTATTTCAGTTGAGTATTATCGGATTAAAACAAGAAAAACGACGCGGCTCCTCTGTACCAACTTGAATAAATTAATCGCCGGTGGGTTTGTCACGCAGTCCGAAACGTGCGTTATTGTGAAAAAGGGGGCGAGAATTTTTTCACTCTGGGGCTGTGCCGACACATTTCACATTTCAACGGAGAATATATCACTGTCAAAAGCTGGAAAGTTAATGTCATACTACACTTTATACAGAGCGATTTACCTGAATGTGAAAAAAACTAAAATCGTTACCACTAGCAAATGTCTAGAGGTTAGACAGCCCCTTGGTTGTGCTAAAATATTATTATTTTATGTTGTCACATATTGCGGAGATCAACAAACTACAGTGTGTCTCGTTTTTCAAGTTATCATCTCTGGAAATGTGAAAAGGCTGTGGACTTTCCGCAAGCCATTTTTTTACAATTAGTGCCCTGAAGGGAGGTCATATTCTCCATAACTATTGTAATCTCTGCACAAGCTTGTGTTGTGAGATTCATTAGATCATTCAAATTCCTTGGTCTGTTTTTATAAACTTTTTGTTTTATAAAACCCCAAATGTAAAAGTCCATATGAGACAAATCAGGGGATCTTGGTAACCATTGAACTACTGGACTTCTTCTCTCAATCCACTTATTCCGAAACTGGTAATTTAATTAATGACTGCGACAGTGATACGACTCCGCTCGTCATTTTCCCCAGAAAACTATATCATTTAAATAATTTACTGTGCCTACAAACAAAATTCCATTCATCTTCCCTCATCACCCTCTTCCAATGTCTGAAGAAACTTGACATATCGGAGACTACTCTTTGTGTTTATAATTTGGTTAAATTCTCATAAATTAGGAAAATTTTGTAGAAAGTTTAAAAATCAACGTAATACATATAAAGATTTAGGTACGAAAATTTGTAGAAAATTATGTAGAATCTGAATATATCAGTGTCATGCTGCAAAAACATACATAAAGGCATAATTCCAGTTCAAAAATTTCATAAAACTTCAAAATAACGTTACCATAACGACAGCTTCATTTGTTTTCAGTTTATAAAAACTAGTACAGGGCTTCTAGTAGNTCTCGTCTGTGGTATGCGGTGATTTTGTGGGGTAATTCTAGCCAGTCGAATAAGATTTTTTCTTTACAAAAAAAGCGTTTAGAGTACTAGCAGGTCTGAGCGGCAGAGAACATTGTCAACCACATTTCATTAATTTTGGGATCTTGCCATTACCCTGCCTATACATACATTACACTTTAATTGAAATACACAAAAATATAAATAGTTTTTGTCTTCAGTCAGACATTCACATATATAACACAAGAAACTCTAATGCATTTAGAACGGACCGCTTCCGACTTACAAGGTCAAAATCAAATTCTTTTAACGTTGGGCTTTATAATAAACTGCCAACTACTGTTAAATCGTCAAATCTGAATTGTTTTAAAACTGTAATTAGGAGGCATCTAAGTCAATACTGTTTCTATACAATACACGATTTTCTTAATACAGACTATAAATAATTGCTGTTATACGTCGCTTCGTGTGAAGTTGGATTGTTTCGGCTTGTTTGTGATGATGTACTCTATATGTTATGTTTGATATACTATATTTTCTTTGTCTTATACACATTTATATGTATGACTGTATTCACATTTGTACCTTTGACTTGCCATAAATGTATATGCATATATGTAACATGGTCAAATAAACTTTCTTTCTTTCTTTCTTTCTTTCTTTC
>NW_019419364.1:7377-8815 GCF_000390285.2 Anoplophora glabripennis
TAATTACCTATTAAATGTCTTACCAGTTTCATCAAACAACTTGTTGATCCTGTGAACAGTAGTGTAAGATATGGCTTTGTTCTGGTATCGTTCATTAAATATTTCTGCAACTTCTCTAAAACTATGGAAATTTTCACCCCTTAATCTAGCGATCTCTATTTTTTCTTGTAAAAATAAATATTCTGCCATAATTGCAAGAGGTTCTTACTTTTATAACGGTAACTAGCTTATAAGTAACAGTTAAACGTCAAAAATGTCAACAATAAAGCTTTCATTTTTCATCATAGCCTACTGTCGAGCTACATGTAATATTTCAATTATTGTTAAGGATAAAAGCTATACATATGTCTACAGTTAAAGTGGAAAAGAGGGAAAATATTTTTATTTTTCATTTTACGAGAAAAAGACATTCTTGATTAAAATTTTTGTTTGTTTTTAAAACGCAGTTGGCATGGGTAAATTTCAAATTGCATGTACAGGGTGATCAGAAAATCGGTAAATATAAAATCATTGAAAAATAAACTGCCTTTGTTTTTAATAATATAGAAATATGTGTTTAAGGAAAGTTGCTTAGAATTAAAATTTATATTATAATTTCAATCAGTGTGTGAATCGGCCTACTTTGATAGAAACGTACAGTAAAAAATTTGTATTGTTCATTTGATGAATACAAATTTTTTACTGTCCATTTCTATTAAAGTACGCCGACTCATAGAATATAAATTTTTATTCTAAGCAACTTTTCTTAATAACATATTTCTGTATTGTTTAAAACAAAGGCAGTTTATTCTTGAACGATATTTATACTTACTGATTTTCTGATCACCCTGTGTATGCAAGATGAAAATTCTTCATGCCAACCGCATTTTAAAGATAAGCAAAAATTGTAATCAAGAATGCATTTTTCTCGTGAAATGAAAATTAAAAATATTTTTCCTTTTTTCCACTTTAACCGTGGACATACTGTATAAAGTATTTAAGACGATTGGAAAAGTGTGTTCGACTAGAAGAAGGTTTAGTGGAGAAAACAAAAATTTAATTTTCTTGTTTGCACTTTCGTGGCAATTTTTGACCTGCTTATTATAATTTTTAGTTGTCCGATTTTTCGAAGTTTGGCACACCATAAAAAACCACACAATAGACATTTGTTGATCAAATTTGGTACACTTTAATGGGTGTTGAATAGCGCAGTAATATTATTTTTTTGATAAAAAAATACCTTATACCACTTTCTGGAAAAACGATCCTTTTAAAAAATCGTAGTTGGCCAAACTTTTATCACATCAATAAAATGATTAGTACAATATACCACCCCCACCCCCCTTCAGGGTACTATTTGTAAAAATATTGGCTTGCGGAAAATCCACAGCCTTTTCACATTTCCAGAGGTCTTAACCTGAAAAAACGGGACACACTGTATATTGCCGTTCGAACTTTA
>NW_019419365.1:0-8832 GCF_000390285.2 Anoplophora glabripennis
TGACGGCGGCGTTGCCGGATCGCCCCGAAGTATCGAGAAATCCTACTTCTGTCGAGAGCAATATCAAAGAAAAGTAGAAGAAAGCTAGAAGCAGTAGATAATAGTCAGTGGTCCAGTTTATAAGCATTTTACTTGTAGTGACTATAGTAGAATTTTGTAAGGATTATTATTTACGTAGAATAGAAATCCAGAGAAGACCTTGCACATGTTATTAGTTATAGTTGTTACGATGTCAATTGGAACCTGTCAATCTTAAAGCACAGAACCGTATGCACTTCTCCTGAAATTTCTTCTTATGCTTTGACCATGATGTGTCTCGTAATTTATACTCGAATAGCAATTCGGCGAGTCCGGTATTGGTAAACTAGTCCGACCGATGTAGAATTGACGGCGACGCGCTGGTCATCAAAGGAAACCTGTATTGGTCCACTAGGTCGTAAATAATTTTTTTTCTATGGTACACGGGATCACTTAGCTTTGCCGCTTTGCCAGTGCCGTGCAGAGCATTCCTTGGCGGGGTATGTTGTTGGTATAATACGTATTATTATTTATTAGTTGATATTATTATTTGTTCATATCGTAACCAGTAAAGGGTAATAGTTATTAAAATAAATGTTATATGTAATTATCTAGTAATTTAGCGTGGCTNCAAAAGATGCCCTAAATGCCAAATAAAGTTCCTAGATTGATCAAGTACTGCGATCACCCGCCATTTTGTGACAAAATTTCTATTATCAACCTTGAATTTAAGTGTGAGTGAGATATAACCTAAAAAAGCGTACCTAAATGTCATTGTACACAACGCCTACTGACACAAAACTTTACTTTGTACCTACTGGCAGAGAGTGACCTGCTAATCTGTGAATGTGTAAATTTGTATCATTTGCGGAGGAGGAGGAGGAGAAGGAAGAGGAATTGAGGTTTAGAAAGTGTAGGATTACTAACCTTTATCGTAGGCTTCGCTGAACGTCTTGGCGGCACCGTCCAGAGCCCCACCGAACCTATCTCCGATGGTCAACAGGCCCGACACTAAGCTGGAAACCAGATCCTTGCCAGCACGAGCACAAACGATCGTGTTATGGGCCCCAGAAACGGCCGGTCCGTGATCGGCCGTCACCATCAGACACATCTCGAAGAATTTGCAGCAGTAGGGGGGCAGGCACCTCTGGAACCAGAGCAGGGAAATTACGCCGCCGATCCCGACGTTCTTCTGTAGGACGTCGGATATGGGCATACCTGAAAAACAAATAATGTGTCGTTCGTCGTAATCGTGGGGTAATTATTCGATTCCTACCAGCGTAAATCAATTCCTGGCCGCGTTCGTCGCAAATCGAAGTCATGAAACTGGCCGGTTTACGGATGAGGCCCAACTCCCTGGCCCAGTTGTAGTCCATGGGCACGGTTGGGGGCGGGACCTCCGGGGCGGGCACGATGTGCCCCTGCTTGACTAAGTGTTCGTATACGTTTTGTATTACGTCACCTAGAAAGAAAAATGTGTTTTGTAGCAAATAGGCAACCAACAATACATTTTCTATAGATTTTATTACACAGTTCGTCTAAATATGAATCAATGCACAAATAACAGACTTTCCTTCATTTTAACACAGATTTTCTATAAAATGGAGTTAGTTTCAAACTCAAATTACTTTTTAGTGTAGAGAAATTTGTAATTTACTTGTTTAAAAACAGCAAATTACAAATTTCTTTACAACGAAAAATAATTTGACTTTCAAACTAACTCCATTTTATAGAAAATCTGCGATAGAATGGAGGAAAGTCTGTTATTTGTGCATTAATTCAAATTTGGAAAAACTGTGTAATAAAATCTATAGAAAATGTATTGCTGGTTGCCTATTTGCTAACACTCAACACTTTCATGTTAAAAATACCATTAAGTAAAGCATTAAATATTGGTACAAGGTGTTTTTCATACTGGAGTTTTGTTTTAACACAACTTAAAGCAGATATAAGAATATTTTGAAAATAACTTTTTTTGAAAATTCAAAAATTGTGATAATTAACTAAAATTTTAATTTAGATAAATTCGGGGCTTCCTCAAGATGTTCGAAATTTACTTTGCGTTTCACTTTTCAAGTGTGGACGAGATATAACCTACAAAGTAAATGTCATTGCGATTCAGTGCCCACTGGACCAAATAATTGCTCTGTACCCACCGGCAGAGAGTGACCTGCTAATCTGTAAGTGCTAAGAAAGCATTACTAATGTCACACTAGGCGAAATCATCAGCAGAATCACCAGATTTGTAACAGCATGAAAAATTAATGCTTAATTCTTGTAACGTACGTAGTACGATAATAATTACCTAAGAAATCGAAAGATTCAGGTACATGGGCACCAGCCGTGGCGAGCGCCTCGTTCTTCGCATTCGCCGTCTCCTTGTTCGAGTTGGCGCAGGAACCCGCGTGTCCGAACTGGACCTCGGATGTGAACATTCCAGCGCAGGTACCTACAATCAGCCACCGTTAGTATACACGAAAACACGTTATTTACAAGAGCCTCGCTGACCTATACACCAAGCGACGAGCGGTTTCGTGATCTGCTTCGTCTCGATCGCCGTGCAAACTTCGTACTCCTCCGTACCGCCCACTTCGCCCAACAACACGATCATCTTAATGCTCTCGTCTTCCTGATACCTAAGAAAAAAAAGTTTTTTATTCAACGTCCCATTCCATTTTTACCTTCGTATTTTCAAATAAATTGCTCATTACCTCATGATGTGGTCGATGAAAGTGCTCCCGGGATATCTGTCCCCGCCGATCGCAACGCCTTCATAAACTCCGTCCGTCGCTTTGGACACGATATTGTTGAGTTCGTTAGACATCCCCCCCGACCTCGACACGTAAGCTACGCTTCCCGGTCTGTACAGTTTCGAATGCAGGATGTTGTCCATCATGCCGCCCGTGTTACCGATCTTAAAACAGCCCGGTTTCACTCCGCCGACCGTCGCAGGGCCTATAATGGTAACCTTCTTCTGGTCGGCTTGCTTGATGAGCTTCCTAGTTAGATTCTCGGGGATCCCCTCCGCTATAATAGCGATAGTCCTGATCTGTGGAAACTCCAAGGTATCCAGGGTGCTCTGATAGGCGGAACGCAACGAGGCGAAGTTGACCAGCACGTCGGCGTCGGCATGTTTCGTCATGGCGTCTTTCATTTGCTTATACACCGGGATCAAGATCTCTTTGTGACCCCAGTAGAACTTCTGTTTGTGGTCGCCCGTGAACGGGTAGATTATCGCCACTACGCTAGGTTCGTTCCTGCGGCAGACAAAGTCGAAATCCAGCATGCTCTGGATGGCGCGGTTCTGCATGCCCCAGATTATCGACTTGGTGGTGTTGGTGAACAACGGAGACGACTTCGAATCGCCCTAAGTGAAATGAAAGAAAAATAATGGAAACAGAGTTATTCGTATCACGTCGGAGCGAATCGCATAAGAAAAAGAAATAAAATTTGAATTACCTTATTACTAGTGTGAGGTCTTATTTCTATTGGGTTTGGTATATTTTCCTTCAAAGAAAAAAAAAAAAGAAAAATTATAAATCTTACATAAATTCTGAACATAAACTGAAGTAATTATACAAATAAAACCAGTGAAGTTAAAATTTATACATGGTATTTTGGAGAAAAAGTACCATAAATGCAGAGGCCGATCAAACGTTACAAAACAGGGTTCATAGTTCAAAAGTAATATAGAATTTCCCGACTTTTTTAGGTTTTTCCCGACATAAAAAAAAATCAAGTCGCTTGTAGTGCAATTTTACATACTAATTATTGTTTATGCATTAAACTTTTTATAGACTGGACTCCATAATCCTTTTTTAAATCCACAAAAATCTCTTATAAAGGTTTCAAAACCACAAACAGTTTTCACTTTCAAGAACCAGGGCCGGCTTTCACGATTCAGTGCTTACAGAAAAATGTGAAAACGAGTTACGAATTAAATTAATACAGATTGAGCTTATTTCGGGTCAATCTGGCAACGCCGCCTGAAGAACCGGCCCGCTGCGGAACGAGGAGGCCTACTTCTCTTCCCTCCGAGCAACGAATGGGCATTACGTCACCGCTGAAATATTAAATGCCGAATTTTGGTGGATGTAGTTTGGGAATTATCGGGCATGGTTCGCGGCATTTAGAAAGGCTTCCCGTAATGAGGCAATTCCGATGCAATTTTTTCGGACTGTGGCCGTGCCGAAGGTGAAACGGAAAGTAGAGCTCAGTTTTAAAACACTTTTTGGCGATAGATGCGAGCGAAGAGATGATACTTCGGTATTTTTATTGATTTGGTACTGTTTATTTTTATTACATGTCATATGTTAAATATTGATTACAACAAATTAGCATTTTAAGAGTTTAATAAATTGCGACGAGTCCCATTTATTTGGAAACATATTTGAAGTCGAATAACTGTTTAATTAAAAAAAGGTGATGGTTTAAAAATGTATGTGGACGAAAATCCTCCTCTCTAGATAATCTTTTTGTTTCAAAACAATGTAGTGAAATGAACTCGACACAGATAAAGCGACATTATTAAGTCATCTAATCAAGCGCATACTTATTTAATTATCATTTCCTTTATTACCAGTACCTACTAACCAATAATAGTTTATTAAACAGCAAGTTTAGAAAAGCAAAGTTTTACCAAACGAATAAAGCTATATATGAGTTTAGTAAAACTGCTTTTCAATGCGAAGAATTTAATGGCGTATTTATGAGATCAAAATAAGAATTTTTTCCTATAAACGTGTGTCCACAAATGCTTAGTTTTCCATATACAGGGTGTCAAAGTGTATTATTTTTTCGATTTTTTAGGAATAATTTCCAAATAGATTTGAATGTACGCATAAAACTTGTAGGCTATTGATTATATCTAAAAAACACGGTTAAAATGAACTATGATGTTCAAGCAATTTTATTGCGTGAATAGTTCAAAGGGTCATTTTAGATGAAAAATCCGCGGAGTGCTATTAAATTAGAGGGTGGAAATTGGAGATAGAGGTGAAAATGCACCCCTTTCAGTTTTTTAATTGTAGCTCGAAATCGAAGCAAAATTTCGCAATAGTTCATAGGTAAAATCATTTAGAGAATTGAATTTCCCATAGAAATAGTTTATTTAAAAAATTTAAAAGAAAAAATTTATGCAAAAAATCGTTAATATACAATTTTAAAAAAGTAAAAAATAAGATTTTTTGATTTTTTTACTTTTTTGACTATTTTTATTTAGTAGAAGTAGGCAAAGAAAATTGCTGCACAAAAAAACTAGATGAGATTCCCTTCAAAATGATGCGTTTTCAAAAATTTTTCGACTAATATTGACTGATTATGAGTTATAACCAGTCAAACTTAAATATTTTTTAGATTTTCGTCGTTTTTAACATAAATTAGAATCAAAAAAGTAAAAAAAATAAAAAAATCTTATTTTTAGCTTTTTTTAAAATTGTTAATTAACGATTTTTTGCATAAAATTTTTCATTTAAATTTTTTAAATAAACCATTTCGATGGGAAATTCAATTCTCTACAAAATTTTTCCTATGAAGTATACCGAAATTTTGCTTCGTTTTCGTGCTATATTTAAAAAACTGCAAAAGTGCATTTTCACCCCTATCTTCAATTTCAACCCTCTAATTTAACAGTACCCCGCGGTTTTTGCATTTTTAATGACCCTTCGAACAAGTCATGTCATGAAAATCCTTGAACGTCTTATTTCCTTCCTTTTTTGCAAAAAATGAAAATTAAAACGTACCTATAGGTAAGGGTAAACGCGACGAAAATCGAAAAATTGGCTAATTGTAAGTCCATATATCAGTCAATTTTCATCCAAAAATACTTTACAACCTCTTATTTTGAAGGAAATTGTATCTACTTTTTTTTTCTATGAAGCAATGCCTATACCTATCTTTACTCAACAAAAAAACTAGAGGCAAAAAGTAAAAAAAAATCAAAAAATCGAATTTTTTGCTTTTTTTCAAATAGTTTATTAGCGATTTTTTGCATAAAATTTTCCTTTTAAATAAGCTATTTCGATGGGAAACTCAATTCTCTACAAAATTTTTCTTATGAACTATAGCGAAATTTTGCTTCGTTTTCGGGCTACTGAAAGGGGTGCATTTTCACCCCTATCTCCAATTTCCACCCTCTAATTCCACTCCGCGGTTTTTTCATCTAAAATGACCATTTGAACGATTGATGTAATAAAATATCTTGAACATCATAGTTCCTTTTAAAATCCATTAATCAATAGCCTGTAGCACGGGGGTGTTTTAGGATGGTAAATTCAAATGTCATTGCTTTTGACGCTGCTTGTAGAGGGCGCCATTTATAAGGGTACGCTGGAATTAAATTGACCCTAACTTTTTTCCTACCCTGTACATTGACGTTTCATATTAGTGCGTTTATTCCCCTATGAATTCTAAGCAAAAAAGGTATACTTGGTCGAAATCTCTCAGACCGACCGTTTCAGAGACATTGACTGATGAAGAGTTAAAAGCACACCATATTTTCAAATTTTATAACCATTTACGATGAAAAATTTTAAAATTTATTTTGGACTCACGTTTATAGGAAAAAAGTGTTATTTTGACCTCAAAAATACGCCCCTAAATTATTTGTACTGAATTTTGAATCAGCCTAGGTATATAATATAATGTTTACAATATTTAAATAAACATTTTCCTGCCAATCTATTTTTTTATTGATATATGACATTATTATATAGTAAAGTGACATTTCATGTGGTAAAGTGCCGCTTTAGTAAACGATTTTTGTAGTAAAATAGCATATCTTCAGTCAAAATGCGAAAAATTCCGTTTGTTTAAACTGCAAAAGATTATTACTTAAAATTTAATTTATAGTTCCTTTTTAGTATTCTATATTTTATACAAACTTCGGTGCCAAAATAAAGCTCACCGTACGCACAGGAAAAGTTACAATATAAATATTATTGTACATTTTCAGAGTTAAAGAAGGCTAGCGAAATTCAGTAACTTGTACCTTTTTACTCTGGATATTAAATTTAGCTGTGAAGTATTTTTAGACCGATCTAAAAAAATTCAAAATAAAAATTTTACACTGTTTGTCGCCTCATTTTTTTTATATCGGATTCACGTGAAGGTTGATTCAACTGTTTGGCTCGATTCCAGAGAACGCATGATTTCATATACGAGAGAGGTAAATGCCCGAATTAAATATTGTATGGATCTTTGTCAAAAATACACCGTATAGAAACACTGAGATTTTGACAAGTCAAAAAACATACGTACGTAAAAAACCTGATTGCCTTCGATGTGTTGCCTTCTGGTCCATTCAAAATACACAGGGGCGTCACAATCTGGCGATTTATACCAACTTACCCACAAATAAAAATACATTTTTAGTACTTTTTTTTAAGACTGTTTTAATAATGGCAAAAATTTGAATATTCAACATGGCTTGTTATGGGAAATGCTATACAATCGATTTACGGGTGAAAAAATGCAAATGGTAAGACGAAAAAAATATAGACATTTACTTGAATCATTAATTAATAGATGGGAGAAAGAAAAAAGTAGGTTACAGCACATTTCACAGAGAAATAAATTATCAAAAATAAAAAGTTTTGACGTCCGCCAAGTAATAAACGCGAGGTAGTAACGGCAACAGCGCAATAGAGTATGAATGAGGATAGGTGGCGGGAAATTTAAATAAACTTTTCGATATACAAATTAGTCATTAGAAATGGATTACATTCAACATGTGGTTATTTGTGTAATTCAATTTGGAATAATAAAATAAAATGGGAAAATTTCAAAAGAAGTATGTTTTTTTAAATCTTTTTTTATTTATAGAGCATAATAAACTTTCAATACAAGTAAAAAATACAGTAGCATATAAACAATGAAATATTTATACTATACTTTGCTTCACAACATATAACACACATACACACATATTTTAATAAATTATGACAATTATTTTTGGCTGTAATAACATCGTATTACAATATAATACTACATATATGAAATTATATATGTTCATAAATGCAATCGCTTTAAACCTTTGTCTTATTAGACCAGGAAAGGAAACATTTTGTAATTTATTAATTACTGGGCGTGATTTTATTGTTGAAAAGTATTTTTTCGTCGAGCTACCCCAAATTAAAAACGTTTCATATAAGTTGAGATATTACAAAGTTTTTTCCTGGTTGAGTTTATCTCTTCATTTACAAAATGTTAACATTTCAGGTCTTAATGTTTATAACAAATTGCTGTGATTTTAAAAACAAAATTTGCTAACTCTGGACCTATTTAGAAATTTGTTTTTTCAATTTGTAGTTTTTTTTACGAGCTTTCGAATGGTGTATATAACTTCTTTCAAAAGTTAAAAACCGCGAAATTATTTTATTTGTTTATTAGGGAAAAAGTGCCTTCTATTTGGTAACAATTATATACCTACAACTAAATTTGTAAAAAAAATATTTTTTTTTAACTAGAGGATAGTTGGTGTCCCTTCGAAGAAAATGAGTCCAAAAAGAATGTTTTAGTCAAAACCCTGCCCCCTGAATAGTCATTTGAAAATGGGCCTTTTTTGCAAAAATGGGATAAAAAAATGAAATTTTGCAAAAACTATTTGACCGATCGAGACTATCTTTTTCACATCTCTTAAGGATATAAAAAGTCACATTTTGGGAAAGTTTGGTAAGATTTTATGAATTATTTAAAAAGTTATTGACAATTAAAGAAAAAACACTTTTTCCGTTTAATTTTGCAATAACTTTTTTGTTTATAAAGTCTTAATTTGAAGATGAGTTTCTCTAGACCAAATCGTCTGTTGAACTTTTA
>NW_019419366.1:0-1888 GCF_000390285.2 Anoplophora glabripennis
TGTGTCATTGTCAATTCTGTTTCCTGATTCTATGAAATAGCCGGACGGGATTACGGATTCTGTGATGATTTATGGTCTGGGTTACATTCGTTTGGGGGTCATTACTTTGGAAAATCACAACTGAGGATTTCTCATATTTTTCCATATAAAAACTGGTGATCTTCAATTTTTAAACTCATGATACTGAGGGAAACAACGACTACTCTGCGGGCTAATGCCCCGATTAGCATTGAATTATACTTGCAATATCTAGTAAAGCTAGGATTATTCGTCAGCTTTTATAACATCTGCGAAATAACAGGTAGCTCTCTGCCAGTTCGGCCTTTTGAAGACCTAAGCATTGAGTAGAGTAATAAATGATAACAAGATAAGCAAAATTTTTTAAAAAATTCGAATAATTTAGGAACGCCGTAACCTATTTTAAAATTACTATAACTTTTTGATCGTCACGAACTCATACCTCACCTCTTATTGAAATCTGAAATATACAGGGTGGGCCATTAGTGTGAGAAAGTAAAATAACTCCCTTGTTACTCATAATACAGAAAAAAGTTTATGTAAAAGTTGTACAGAATCAAGGAACCTAAAATACAAAATTAATTAGAAGCATACAGGGCGATTAGTAAAAACGGAACATGCCAAAGATTACATTTTTTAAATAGAACATATGGATTTCTGAGAAAATTCTATATATGGCAATATAAACAGTTTATCACTTTAGTGCGGGGTTGCCAAGTTATGTAGAAAATTCTTCGAATTTTGGAACAAACATGTCCACGAAGAAGTTGTAACTTTCAGCTACTAACACTTGGAACAAAATAATTAGACATAGTTATAGTTATATATAAATGTTAGACAAAGACTCCTATATTAGCTAATATCGATATTTTATATAGGGCATTTTTTATAATACGGTCATTTTTAGAAAGTTTAAACTTGATTTTCTAAAATTTTTCAAATGGAACACCCTGTATTTTATTGCTCCATTTTATTCACATATCGGTCTAAAATGTTAAACTGTTTATATAGAATTTTCTCAGAAATACATTTGTTTAAAAATATACAGGGTGTTCCATTTAAAAAATGTAATATTTGGCGTGTCCCGTTTTTACTAATCGCCCTGTATGTTTCAAATTAATTTTGTTCTTTAGGTTTTTTAATTCTGTACAAATTTTGTATAAACTTTTCTGTATTATGAATAATAAGGGAGTTATTTTATTTTCTCACGCTAATGGCCCACCCTGTATGAAAATTATTTTTACAATATATTTTTATATCCCAACACTTTCATTTATTTGTGCTTCAAATAATAGCAATATTGGATCACCCCCTTCCTGCTCCTGTACGTAAAACTTGCAAGGTGTCGTGTAGATTCTATTGAAAAATATGGAAATTCCAAAGTTAAGGGAATAATAAAAAGACTACCTATAAACTTTACTTATGTAACTTTTATTGATAAATCTGTTCATTATAAGTCGAGGAAGAATTTGCCGTTTCCTCTGCGTAACATTTCTGCGACATCTATGCCTTCCAACTCTAGGCCTTCGGAAGTTGTTGTATAGGTGGTTGTTTGTAATCTCCTCGAACCTTCTTTGGCATCTGAAAAGATAATTTTCTTTTAGTCACTCTCAAAACGAGAGAAACAGTTTCTTAAAGCTGTTTTACATTGACAATTTATTGATCAATTAATTGATGAAGTCGCTTAATCAAGTGTAATGCACCAAATCAGCTGTCAAATAACTTCATCAATTTATTCATCAAGTTCTTGACGAATTAGAGCATGTTCTAATTTTCGTCAATTTCTTCGTGAAGTTCGGAAGTACCAACCCAACAGATTTCCAGCCTCAGATCAGTAATGAGGTTATGTTATTGGAATATGTAAATAATT
>NW_019419366.1:3059-8827 GCF_000390285.2 Anoplophora glabripennis
AAAAAAAAGCCAACGATTGGAATGAACATGGTTTGAATTAATAACAAAAATAGGTATCACAAACTTATGCGCGAACAGTGCTATAGCAAAAAATCTGTTTTGGTTGATTGTTGGCACATGTTTTTATGTAGATTGGGTAGGTACACCCGATCACAGTGGATATGTAGGCATTGTTCTGAAGACGACAGTTAGCGAATGCAATAGTGCCTCATATCATTGTCACAGTTACAAATACCATAACTTTACATTACGATGGTGTTGTGTTTAAATGAGAAACAAAGAACTGAAATCCTAATTATGGTTGAATACGGAGATATAGGATCCGTAGTTATGATGAAATATGCCAATTATTCAATGCCAAGTATCCAGAACAACCAATACCTCCGTGTACAGTATGCAGATTAGTACCCAAATTTGAAGACGCTGGCCATGTTAGAAATGTGTCTAGATCTAGAAGGCCAACGACAGTGACATAAAATGATAGGCAAAATGTTATGTTTAGCTGTCATTGAAAATCCACACATTGCCATTCGTCGTATCGCCGCAAACGCCAACATATCAGTACATAAAAACGTACCTACAATCAACCAAAACACAAAACATCCCCAAATTTCCATTTTATACTGTGGCACTGTTCTCGCATCAGTTTATGATACCTACTTTAGTTGTTATTTTAAACCATGTCCATTCCAGTCATTGGCTTTTTTTCCGCTCCTGTCAAAGTAAAGTAGGCCAAACCCTATATCGACGTAATTCCCTTCAAAAGGACTATCCATTTATGCTTAAAAAATTAGGTGGTGCTATTTAAAAAAAATGTCGATGACGTCATAGATTTATGAAACATAGCGCAAAAAAGGTTTAAGCAACGTGACAAAACGACAATTCTAATTTACTAATTGACGTGTTTTAGCATTTTCGTGAAAACTCGACAGAAAATGAAATATGAATTTTTTGCGTTATTTCTGGGACGTACTGTATAAAACATAAGTCAAAATTCTACCCTAAAGATTTTGCGACGATCGATCGCATGGTTTTCGATTGACAGAATTGTTAATTAAGAAAATTTTAAAAAGTTTATCGCGTATAGTGGTTTTAAATTAAGGTTTAGAAAGGGCACACAATTTTTTAGAGATACTTGTCATAATAAACAATGATTAATACTAAAAATACCTATTTTTACACTTTTATAACAATTTACATTTTTTTTAAAATTATTCAACGTTTCTATAAACAATTATTTATTGCCCAGGGAATTTTCTATGCAATCGACAAAATCTTGCACACATAAAAACTATGTCGTAACCCCTTGCTTTTTAGCCAAATACGACAGCATTCTACTGTGCAGATTCTGAGATTCATAAAGTTAATTATTATAATTAATTTATAACTTAAGTAATCGTGAAGTCGAGAAAAAAAAAATGTTTTTATAGCTAACTACAAGTACTTTCAATATCCGTTTAGTGCATTTTCGGAAGATAAAAGCTTAATGAAAGAAAAATCAAGAAAGGTACCGTGGTCACTGGAATTTCTCGGCAAAACGGGAATGACTGAGAGCAGCTGTGCTACCGTGCGCCTCATGGGTTTCAAAATGCGTATGTGCGATAAAAGATGACTTTCCTCGGGAATGGTAGCACTTGTCAAGACGATTTCTTTTTTTAATTTGATATAGCAAAATGAGAGGAATACGTATATTTTTATCAAAAATCAATAAAATAAATAATTTTTGCACGAATTTTGAGTTATGCCACTTTCGTTTACTTTTAAAAAATAGTTATAGGGTAATCAAGTTTTATTAGTTTGTGTTTATCAATGCATTCCACGAAATTCACGTTTTAATGAATGAGTATCTCTAAAAAAATGTGTGCCCTTTCTAAATCTTAATTTAAACCCACGGTACGCGATAAACTTTTTGAAATTTTCTTAATTAACAATCCTGACAATGTTACAGGGAGAAATATGTCGAAAAACGGGTCATTTTTCGTTTTTTTTGTGTTTGTTGTTCCCCTGAATTATTTAGCAATGCTTTTTTGGAATAGACAAACTCGGATTCTTATTCTACATAAAATTTGGGATTTTTCTGTACAACAAAATAGAAGACTTCAAACATAAACGCCAAAGCCCTTTTACTGCTCTACCGCCTGGACTATAGTTAATCGATAAAATTGTCTCATTTGGTGATAGGAAAATCCACGAGTGATTTTTGAGAAACAAATGCATCTACGACTTAAAAATCAATAAAAAATGTACAGTTTTTTTTTATTAAAAGTCTGTGTTTTCTATCAAGTTACATCTTGCGTGAATTTTGACACACCCTTTAGATAATTGACCTACCGCATCTAAATTAACATAAACAGTGAAGGGATCGTCAACCATGTCTGTCGTCGATCCCTTTTCTCTGTCCTTCCTGGAAATTATACTACCTCCTCTATAAAAGAATGGTGACTGAAAATAAAAAAAGTAAATATTAAAAAAACGTTATCTTATCACCAATTTGAGCTCGATAATCAATTCTGTCCAAAATAAAATGCATCTTTATTTACCGCAGAAATGTCCACATCGATTTCTAATTCCGTTCCCGCAGAATACGACGTCCAAGATTCATCGTCAACTCGGTACCAAAGGGCAGGCTCTTCCCCTGGTAGTGTGACTGTGACTTTGGTGGCGCTCTCTTCGAATACGGGTCTAGCCAAGATGTCAGTACCTAAAAAACGATGCCTTTACTAGATATTTAACAATGCGGAAAAAAATCGGAAAAGTTGGAAAAAAACGGTTTTCTTTTTTCGGTCTTTCCGAAGCAAAATATTGGAAAAATTGGAGAAACTCGAAATGAAAACACTTGAAAATTAGTTAGAAACTTAACGTATTTTAACAAATGCCCTCAGATTTCAAATTGGTAGATATCAAGCACAAGTTAACAAAAGAAATATAATAAAAAATATAAACAATAAAAATAAACAAATTTTTAGTTCTTTATAACTAAAAAAAACATATAAAGTATTTATTTTACCAAATTAAAAAACTGAGCTCAAAAAAATTGCAAATTCATTTAAAGGATTCATTCTAGTTTTTGGCAGAGCGTATGCCACCTGAAAAGCATGGACTTTTTTTTCATCCGAATATCGAGAAGTTTTCCCAAATTTCATCGGTTTTTATTTGAGAAGTCACTTGCTGCAGCGTTTATTTAGCAGTTTTGGATGGAGAACCGCTGATCAGGGCCGTAATAAGAATTTTTTGGATTTAAAATAAAAATAAATTAATACTATTGGAACTTAACAAAATATCCCACATTTACAAAAAATGTATTTTTTAATTTTGGGTAATTGAAATAATAATTTTCTCCTAAACCAAAAATCTCACGGTTGCCTTTTTTTTTTGTCAAGTAAAAGTTACATACTAGGAGATTTTTTTTAAATCCATAAATGAGTCTGTTTCCCATTTGCTGCAAAAATACTTTGTTAAATATTTTCTTTGGAAGATCCTGGCAAAAATTTGGGACATAATGAAAAGAAAAATCTGGAAAAATTTTTAGATTTACCTGGAAAATCTGTACTATACATCAGGGAATTTTTTGGTCCAAATTTGGTCCAACATATTCATAATCTTTATTAGCTAGGAGCGGAAATGGTCTGATATATTTTTTTTTAATTAAAATAATGTCTAAAAGTTATTTTGTATATTGTTTATGCTGGCAAACATAATGGCTAGAATCTTACCTTTAATTTTTCCCTTTTTTCCCAATTTAGACCGATCGAAATAACTCATTTAGAGGCAAAAAAAGAAAAAAATGTTACCTGGACTTTTATAATAAACGTAAAAAAAAATAAAAACCTGANAATTTATGAATTTCATGGAGTAATATTATCCGCTTTTTTGGTCGGTAGTAAAATGTAGTAATTTAATTCATTTTGTTCGAGATATAATAACCGCAATATTTAGGAAACGTCTATTTTTAGAAATTAAAGTATAAAACATACAACAGACATGCACATAGACATAGAATATATTAATTGTAATAAAATCCTGACAGGATAGATAATTTAAAATATAATCTTAAGTAATGATATATCAAATATTTAAATGCATAGGTGTGTATACATTTTAATAGCATTTTATTAGGTTTAACATAGATACGACTAATTAAGTGAATTATTTTACGGGTGCTCCACACACCAATCGCTTCAATTAAGTTTTATCTAGAATTAATCAAAATTTATTTTAGAATTGTGCTACTGATAACTATTAAATACTTTTTTACTATTTAGATTTGCTTTTTCTCTTTTATTTTGTTTTATTATTTTGGTATTACCAGAGATTTAAATTAATTCTATTTCTTTCAATATTTATGCAAATCGATAGTACTGACTTATCATAATAATATGTCAATAAATGTACAATTTTAACAGATTTTTTAAATTTTGAATTAACTTGAAATGCGTTAATTTGACGATAATTTAAAAATACAAGACCTAATAAAATAATGTATAGCTAATTAAAAAATATGTTAAGAACTTCCTAAAACTGACAATATAATTTTAAATTTCATATTTACTTACAGTACAACCAAATTAGGTACAATTAGAGAAAAAAAAATTGTTACCTGGATTTTTATAAGTGGAAATGGCAAAGGGGCTTATAATAAAAGTAAATAAAATAAATGCGTGAGCAGCGGTGGCGGAGGATTGATTTGGGGGGTTGAAAGTTGTGAAAAATTGTCATTGGAATTTCTGGCAAAAGTTGACGTAAAAACAAAAAAGTATCCGATACAAAAGTTGTAGATCATGCAAAAATCTACAAGTTTTGTAGGGGCTTGGTGAAATTGTAGATTTATGTGTCTTAAATTTTTTAGATAAAAAAAAGTTTCCGAAATATTAATTTTTTCTAGTGTGAAACACAAATAGAAAAATCATAGTATAGAGTTCTGTACTGTAGAAAAATAATTTTGGGTCAAACAACGAGACACATTTTTTTTTATTATTTTCCGTAAAATTGAATGGTGTAATCAGTTTTGATTTTTTTTAAATTTAAACAAATTATCAACAATTACTGAAAAATTCATTGTTGCAAGTCATTATTTATTTTTTTGCATTTTAAGCATGTTTTTGAACTGCGATTACAGATTTTCTTATTTCACCAAAAAGTATGTATGTATGTTAAAAATGATCACCGGCAGAACTCTGTACGATGATTTTTCTAAGCAGAATTTTTTTTCTTTAAAAAAATTTGTGATTATTTTAGACACAAAAAGGTATATTTTCAGCAAGTTTCGTCAAAATTAAATTATTTTTACGGAAAAGAGAAATAAAAACCGAAAAATAAGGATAAAATCTGTCTTTCGCATTTTTCTCGGAAATTTGAAGGTTATCTTAAAAAGTGACCTATACAAAAGTTGTAGATTTTTGCACGACCTACAACTTTTGTATTGGATACTTTTTCGTTTGATGCCAACTTTCGCCAGAAATCCCAATGATATACTTTTTAACAACTTTTCACCCCCCCCCCCCCATTAAACCTCCGCCACCCCTGCTCACGCATTTATTTTTTTATGTTTATTATAAGCCCCTTTCTACATCCAGGTAACATTTTTTTCTCTAAGTGTAATTTGGTTGGACTAATTTTTCTAGGAAAAAAATCCTAAAACCAATCTTTTCAGAAATTTTGAATTTCAAACTCAAACTACCTACATCTTTACGGGTCTATTAACAATTTGGTTTTCTGATACTTTTTCCATAATTTCTATACCTCTAAGTATAAAATTTCCCATTATTTCT